>NC_083099.1:52330553-52620761 GCF_949774975.1 Lagenorhynchus albirostris | reverse complement strand
GGAGAAGGAAAAAAAATAAAAATAAAATACCCAAAACACACACTTGAAACTGGAAGACGTCTAAGACGCGTGGAAATGGAGAGGATGAGAAGAGCTCCCGAGCGTACAGATCCGTCAGCTAAGTGAGCAATCGCCTCCGAAAGCCACAGGAGGGGAGGTGGCTGCAGATGCGTCCCCTGCTCCGGTCCCCGCCGCCGCCGCCGCCGCCGCCGCTGCTACCTGTAGACACGCGCACACACACGCGCGCACACACACAGCACAACCTCCTCTCCCTCTCCCCCCTCTCTCGTGGCGTTGCCGGGTGCAGGAGTCTGAATCAAGCTAGACCCATCCTTCCGACCCCGTCCAGCCCCCTCAGAGCCACGATTCCCACCCCTGCCACCGTCTCTTCTCCCGGTTTGTGGCACAGCATTCGCCCCCCCGCCCCCGCCCCGCAAGTCCCCTCCCCGGGTCCGGAGCCACGATCTCAGTGGGGGTGGGCTTCGGGGGCGCGGGTCCCGCGGTGGCAGACTTGAGGCTGGCGGTGGTCCCTCCTTTTACAAGTTCCGCCCTCCTCCCTCCCTCCTCCCGCAGCGCCCGCAGCGTCCGCGGCGACAGGAGGGGTTAAAGGCCCCGGGCGTCACGTGTGACGTTCACTCGGAGGAGCGTGTGAGTGAAGCCGCACGGCCGCGGAGCCGCGAGGCCTCGGACGCAACGGGTTTCTCGGTTCTCGCAGTCCTTGTGCTTCCCTCCCAGGCGTTTTCGTCTTGGTGTATGAGTGAGGAGTTAGAGGCAACAGCCTTCTACTGTGTTTCTTCAGTTTCTGTTTTTGTTTTTTTCCCTCTCCCCCCCCCCACCCCCTTGGTAGATCCCTTGCCACCAAACTCGCCCCTGTTTTCTGTTTGCACCAGCTAGAGGCAGAGTAAGCTCCGAATTGACGTGTCGGTTGTAGTCTCCTATGTGGGAGTAGTGTAAATGCAAAGCCACTGCCTTTGGCCTCTTCCCGCGGGCTGCGCCCACATCTTCTGCTGCTGGATAGGTGATTTTTAAAAATTCATCGTAGCTAATCAGTGTTGGCTTTTGTGACGGGTGTGACTCACTATACCACATTGTTTACACCTACCCACCTCCTACCAGCTTCTCTGTGTGAATTTTAAATGCAAGTGAGTTGGGGGACAGGGGCCTACCAACAGAACCACTGAATTAATTGACTGCAACGTGTAATAATAATAATAATAAAATTCACCAGTAGGAAATCCCTAAGAGAAGTCCGTCACACTTGGTCTTGAAAAGTGTTTTTTCTTGTTTAAGAGCTTGCTTCATATTTCTCATTTGCATGTATCCTTTAATCTGTAAAATTCAGGTCAAAGAAAGGAACTTTAAAATAACCAGCACTTAGAATGCAATTGCTCTGAAGTATTACTCATTAATTTACCAATAAAAATAAATAAGAAACCTAAGGTTCCAGAATATGTGATCTGATTTTTAAAAACGATCTGAAATATGACATAACATTCCATTTCCTTAAAAGGAATTCAGTACCACATTCTCCCGACATAGTTTTAGAATTCAGTGTATCTTGTCATTTTTTCCTTCTTTTTAGAAGTAACCTTTAGGTGATGTGTTGACAAATATTGTAGTAGATTTTGATATTGCTCCCAGGAAAGTGAAATTTCATTCGACTAAAGCATGTATCTGATTCTTGGTGACAGATCTACCCTGCCCAGTTTGTCTAAATCCTAAATCCTGTGAAAGGTCTCTGGAATCTGGAGAGTTCTCTGGAAATTTCCTAGAAAAGATGAGATATAAGTATTCCAATGTCAATGAAAGTACCTGATTGAATCCTTTCATCTTTCATGGGACTACATGATTAAGGTAGGCTAATAGAGGGTATCATTATGATAACTGCAGAACCAAACTTTTAAAAAAGAAATAGGGCTTATTTGATAAACTGTCCATTGTAATTTACAGAATGTAAAGTTTTGTATACTCTCTTGTTTCCCAAGGCTGTGGGCACCATATTCTAAATGCATCTGCTGAGGTTAATATCAGAACCCTAAAGGTAATGACTGAACATTTTTCATTTTTAATATTTGGCATTTGTAGTATAGATTAATTCTAAATAGGTTCTACTGTGTTTTTTCATTATTCTTTTCACAGCTACACTTTATCAGCTGGGCACTATTATCTCATTTTTATGAGTTAGTCTTACGAAGCCCAAGAATTTTAACACAATAGAATTGTCACACAAATAGCATTTATCATAATCTGTAAATACAGGCAAATGAACTAAATTCTCCCGCCTATTCTTCTCCACTTCCCAAACAAACCCCCTGAGGGAGATAAATCCATACCATACCATTGAATCCCACAAGCAATTAAAAAGCAAGAAATTTTGCTTATTATTTATTTTTTTCTTCTTTTGTTGGTATGCAGTTAAGAGCTGGGACTCTGGAATCAGATTGCCTGGTTTGAATCCTGGATCTACACTTAATATGTTATTGCCTGGTGCATGTTCCTAATCTCTCCGAACCTCAAATTCTACCTCTGCAAAATGCAGATAATAATAATACCTACTTTGCAGGAATGTTGTGAGGAGTATCTAAAATAATGCATGTAAAGCACCTGACATATGAGTAAGTAATTTTTCAGGGTTCACTCTATTTTTAGTATCTATGGGATGTGTTTCCTCTACTGCTTCAAACATCAATATATGTAGTGACATTTGGGCTTAGTGTTAAAAACTGATCATGAAATTTGGTTGCATACATGCTATCTATAACATGAAAATCATTAGTGATTTGTGAATCCCTAGGCCCTCCCTACCTTCTCTTTTCCTTATGGTGTGTATCTGTCTTCTATTAGCTAACTTTAGTGTAAGGGAGCATATTAAATGTGGATGAGACAGAAAAGAAAACATTAAACACATGAATAGATGATGAAGGCAGCAATAAAATGTAAGAAATTGGATTCAATTTACATTGCAGATCATGTAGTCTTCCAGGCTGTGACATTAACCGCGCTGGACTTTGTGGCCTTTTACCATGTTACATACTGTTTAGAATGAATACTGGAACTCTATGTAAAGTCAATTACAAATAAAAACTGTGTGAAATTTGCCCAAACATATGGGCTTATCATAGATTTGGAAGGAAATCTTAAGATAACACAAATGTAACGTATTAGCATTTTCTGAAAATATTGGTTCAAAAGATTTTTTTCCCCAGTAATTATATATATAAAGAAAATTTAATGGCATGTTCTCCTAAAGTAAAGAAAAAGCAAGAGTACTTCTCATTCTTTGGAAAAGCCCAAAGACTCACAGCAGGAGGTTAGCACATTTTTTTTCTTTTTCAAGGGGCTTCAGAAGAGAAAGCATTAATAAAATGTTATGCTTAGATAAAATTTTACTACAACCTTTCTCATAAATCATATGTATTTTACTTAAAATGGTCTAAATATAAATAATATACTGAGAACCAGTTTATGGGGGCTATGAGAGTTCACATTTCAGCTGTGAAAGAAATAAAACATGAAGCCTCATAATCTGTAAAGTGGCACTGCAAGGTAGACCACCTGCCTAGCTTCCTGGGCAGACTATTATAACCTGGACAAAAGATATAGATGTTATTAATAAAGAAAAGACAGATACTGACTTTTAGAATTACCAGCATAGTCTGATTTTAGTATCCATTTGGCCACAATCCACCTGGTCTCCAAGTCCAGCATACCCACAAACCCCCTCTCCATCCCATATAGTCTGTATAGCATGGCCAAATTCATCTTTTTACCTAGCCCTTACCAAATCAAGCCATTCATGAAAATGCTTAATGAACCTGTATCTCCTATCATGTGAAATACAAAGTCCTTATTCTAAAATCCAAATCTAGCATACTCTCAATCCCACACACCTTTATTCAGCTTCTTCTCCCATTACTTCTCTTCCTAATCTCTACATTTCTCCTGAAAGATAATATTTGCTGGTCCCTAAGGACAATTCTAATGATTTATTCTCATGGTGATTTCAAATCACCATCCCTACCTTCTAAACACTTCCAAAAATACTACCTCAAAGATCCCCTCAATCAGAAATTATTTTCCCTTATTTACTCTGAATGTAACTAATGTGCACCTTTCATAATGCAGTTGCACAGTCTCTCTTTGTTACCATTATTTCTGGATCTTTTGTCTCTGTTAGCTTGTTTACAGGATACTAAACAGTCTCTCACCCTGAGACTTTTCCATTTACTATTCCCTCTTCCCAGGTCTCTCCTCTTCCTAATGGCTCTATGACTCCCTCCCTCATTTATATGAGGTCTTTGCTCAGATGTCACTTTCAAAAGATGTCTTCACTGACTTAACTATCTAAAATAGCATTTTCCTCCTCCCTTATTCTCTGTCTTTTTAACTTCTTATATTTGCTTCAGAATGCTTATTATAACCTGATTATATTTATTTGTTTCCCCTTACCAGAAGGTAACTGCCACAAAATCAGGAATTTAGCCTGTTTTGTTTACTGCTGTATGACAAGCACCTAGAAGTATGCCTGACTTGTTGTGGTCTGTAATGGTTGAACAAACAAATGAATGAATGATTGCAGTCAATTTGATTCACTAATAGTAATTCTGGGGGCATGATTACAGACCATCATGATTTCATCCAACAATTGAACATAAAGGCATAGAAATTTGCTCAGGTATCCTTGAAAGTTATATTTTTAAAATATATGCCTTACTTAAAATACATTAAAGCCATAATTACATAGGTCCCCACTTTTTGAGATAATGTTTAGAATGGACATTATTAGCCCCAAATGTATTCATAAAGCAGAGATACCCTACTTCCAAAGATACTCTGTTCCTTTAAGAGCCAGTGGTACTTTATTACATATGACTTAGATTTCACATTTGCTCATTTCCCAGAGTTTTACTATTGAAATAGAGTATCTAGGTAATGTTCTTTTACTTATGTTCTAAAATACCTTTGTTGTTATTACTTAAAAACTACAAATTTATATGGGACTTCCCTGGTGGTCCAGTGGTTAAGACTCCGTGCTTCCACAGCAGGGGGCACGGGTTCTGTCCCTGGCTGGAGAACTAAGACCCTGCATGCCTGCGGCCAAAAAAAAATGCCAAAAAAACCCTTGAAATTTATAGAAGCAGTTATAAAACCCTAAAATCACATTAATAATACACTGTGTAGTTAGTTCTTAAATAAGTCAAGATTATTTTGTATTATTCAGTAACTGAATTCTCACCAATCTTTTGACTGCCTGTCTGTACCTATTATTTCATTATGGAAGGATAAGAAGAAATATGAGATGTGGTCCCTTCCCACTTGTATTGTACAGTACCTCTGAGTCTGAGGTAGGATAATACCTAGACAATATGATGCCTTCATGCACAATACAAAAAGACTTTCCAGGGAAAGGCATTCCAAGCACAGGAGCAACATATTTAAAGGCATGAGCTCACAAGAGTGCAAAATGTGTTACTAAAGGCAAGCAGTTCAGTTTAGCTGGAGCATAGGAGGCATGTAGAGGAGTAGCAAAAACTGAGGTTTTGTGTAAGCGGGGTCAGATAATGAGAGGACCTGCATGTCTGACAATGAAGTTTGGACTTAACCCTTAGGCAAGGACAGTGGAGGGCTTTCAGCAAAGTAGTGGGATCATGTTTACCTTTTAGAAAAGTCTGTCTGTAGCAGCATGAGGAACGGATTTGGAAGAAATGGTAAAACCAAGGGTAAGGCAGCCAGTTATGAAATTATTGAAATGAAGTGAAAAGAGGTGGGGGTGTCTGCATTATGTAGTAACAACTGCAATAGTAATAACAACAACAACAAAAAAGGAATTAAGAGCAGTGTGTTAATTCAAGAAAAACTTGGAAACATGAGAAAAAGTTTAAAAGACTTTTGGTTTTAAAGCAGGAGCAACAAGATGAATGGTACTGTCAATCATATCTTTACAAAGTAGGAATTTTTAGTATACCTATTTCACAGATGGAGAAACTAGATCCGAGGCATAAAAGTTTAAATGTGAAACTATATCCTCTGATTTTAAGTTCAGTTAACTTACCACCATCACACACTATCCTCCTGAACAGAAAAGAAACGAACAGGTATGAGATTATGGCTTTCAAATACAAGTTGGTCAACTTTGTATTTAATATGAGTACAGGAAAAAACTACTTCAGCTGGAGATCACTGGCAAATGTGTAAAGTTTAGATATTCTGCATTGTTTATTAAAAGAAGTTAGTATGTTTGATGTCAAGAATTGTCCAAAACTTCAACAAACATACAGGAGAGAGATACAGAAAGAAAAAAAAAGAAAAAGGGAGGAAGGAAGAGAGGAAGTAAAAAAGGGAGGGGGGAAGGGGAGGGAGGAAGGAAAGAAGGGAGGGAGGGAGGGAGTAAGGAAGAGAGAGAAAGATTGAGAGAGAAGCAACACAAGCTGCAGCTAGAAAAATGTCAACTGAGGATTGAGTTTCTAGTGTGTCTTATAGTATCAATTTGACTTAAATACGTGGAGGAAAGGACAAAGAGTTAATGGCCTGAATAAATTCATTTTCTAGATCGACACAAGTATTTTTAAGCAATATGAAGAACTGGCTTCAGGTAATGGCTGTGTAGGATCTTATTAGACTAACCTTCCTGAAGATAACTATAAACTCATGGATGTAACACAAAAACAGCAGTTACATAAAGGCAGTTTATAATAAACAGAAGCAGGCAGATTCTTGTAGGGAATCCACACACAGAGAAGGAGAGTTCTGCAGAATGAGTTCTCACTTTTGCAGTTGTTAGCCTGGAGCCAGGAGCAGTCAGTGTGGCAGGAAAACCAGTGATTCCTTGGTTTGGGGAATCAGAAGACTGAGTCCAGGGGAAACTGGTAAAGAGGGGGAATCTGAGGGAAAAGAATATAGACATAAAGGGTATGCTCAAATTCTGTCTGCCTACATCTTTGGTTGACTCCTGAACCACACACTTGTGCAGTAGGTCCATTACAGTTCAGTTAAAGAAAATAGATCTGAATTAGTTTTGGAACCATTGCCCAGTTTGCAGCTGGAATCTAACCAAGATAATTTCCTGCTAAAATAAAAGAAGTAATACTCTTTGGAGGAAAAACAATAGAATTCAGAGTCTCCACAACTTAACATTCATAATGTTCAAGACAGAATCCAAAATTACCTGATGTATAAAAATTCAGGAAAATATAATGGGTTGCCAAGAAAAAAGAAAACAGTTGACACCAACCTCTAGATTATCTATATGTTGGAATGAGCCAACTGGGATTTTTAAACAGCCAGTATAACAATCCTCAATGAAATAAAAGAATATAAGCTTGCAATACATAAAAAATACAAAATATTTAAACAGAGAAATATAAATAATAAAAAGAACCAAAGGACATTCTAGAATTGACAAGTACTATATTTGAAATTAAAAATTCACTGGATAAGCATAAAAGTGAAATGATGGTGATGACTGAGGAAAGAGACAGAGAATTCTTGTCTAGTAGAGTCAGGAATCTATTATCCAATGTAAAGAACAGAGAAAATAAAAGAAAATAAACATAATATAATGCAGTTCCAGAAGGAGAACAATAATAAGGGGGCCAAAAATATTTAAAGACTAAATAGTAGCTGAAACTTTCATATGCTGCTGGTGGTATGCAAAATGCTGCATCTACTTTGGAAAGTAGTTTACTTCCTTCTTATGACAACAAACATATACATGCCAGGGTCTGTATTAGGACCCAGCAATTCTACTTATAAGTATTTACCACAAGAAATAAACATATAGGTCTACACAAAGATTTGTATGCAAATTTTCATAGCAACAGTTTTTCATAATGGCCCCAATCTGGAAACATGTCATTAAATGTTCATTAACTGGTAAATGGATTAACAAATTGTATTACATCCATACTTTGGAGTACTACTCAGAAACAACAAAAAGAACACAAATCTCAAAAACATTATGCTAAGTGAAAGAAATCCAACACAAAACAGCATTTGCTTCATGATTCCATTGACATGAAATTCTAGAAAATGCAAAACTATAGCAATAGAATGAAGATCAGTGGTTGCCTACCACCAGGGTTGCGCAGTCAATCAATGGCAAACGGTCACGAGGGAACTTTTAAGACCAGTGGAAATGTTTTGTATCTTAATCATAGTCATGGTTCTAAGCCTGTATACAATTGCCAATATTCATCAAACTCTGTACTTAAAATGAACGAAATTTATTGTATGTAAATTATACCCTAATAGAGCTAAATAAAAATAAAGAAATGGTATGTAGTTGAAAAGCTAATGTGAAATCTTATGGAAGGTTTTGCAGTTGAAGCGAAGGAACCTAGTGCAGTTAGCAGTAGGGAAAAAAATGCAAGTTCTTATTTAAGAAAAAAAAATCCATGCTTTAGAAAGATTCACAGCAAAATACATGATATGCTAAAAGAGAAAGCAATATGGGCTAGAAATCTGTCCACGTGATCAGGTCAAACCTTACATGGTAGCAGTTGGAATGGAAAGGAAAGGATGCATATGAAACATTTCAAAGGAAGAAACTAGTTATTAGGAATATGGTTCATTAATAAAAGAAAAAATTAAAAATACTGCACATAAATGTAAAACTAAGACATGAAAGCATTCACTCAAAATACTTCATCAGTGTTTACCTATTGGGAGAGAGTGAGAATTTACAGTTTTTACTTTTTATGCCATAAAAAGTATGGCATATGTCCACATTGAACATTTACTCCATGTCAGTTGCTCCCCATTTATTATCTTTCTTAATCCTCACAATTAAACTATGAGGTAGGTTTACTAACCCCATTTTACAGATGAGAGAACTAAAGTCCCATGTTAAAATAAATCGTTCAAGATCACACAGCTAAAACACCATAAAACTGGATTCAAACTAAAATCTGGCACAAATCCCATCCTTTTGGCCCTAGTCTATATTGAAAGAATAAATTATTAATATCATCACACACTATAATGAAGTCAAGGAAACTACAAACTGAGAAAGAACCATTGAATCTAGCAACAATTTTGTGGAAGACGTTTGAGTAGAAGAAACAGGGGAAGACCATTGGAGTTAAGAAAACTAATTAGAGAATGAATAAATAAAAAGCTGATATAACTTTGATTACCTGATACTTTTCTTAATCTCTTCAATGGTCTTCCATCTTTAGAGTAAACGCACAAACTACCTTTCAACAGCATCCACTCCTCTTATCCTGTAACTGACAGAAACTCAAGTCCAATTAAGTAAAATAAGCAAACTCCTGAAAAGCAAAAACACAGTTTATTGGGTTATGTAACTGAGAAGTCCAGGATGCACTGAGCTCTCACATGACTGTATTCAGAGACTTAACTGAGGTCATTAAGTTTTTCTCTTTCCCTTTTTTTCATTCCTTGGCTTGCCTCAGCTTTATTAGCAGGCAGACTCTCTTCATATCTGGGGCTGAATGCCCGTCAGCAACTCCCGATAAGCCCTTTCAGCTAAGCATCCCTAGGGAAAATTACCTTGTTAACTCTAAAAAAGAAATCACAGGAAGGACTTTAAATAATTTGCTTGAATCACACCCTTTTTTCTGCGACAAGAGATTAAATTAATTTGCTGTACCAAGCCCACTGACACATGGTATACCCCTACGCCAGGTAAGGGGCCCCACCAAGACTTACACATGCAGTGGAGGCTGATGTAGGAAAGGCCCGGGGATGGTTACCAGAAGAAGAGAGGTGAAAAAGCTTTCTGGGCAGACTTCAACTACAGCCATAATAATAGTTTACCACATGCTGCTCTCAATTTTTCTCCCATTAGCTCCTTTCCAGTTCCTTCTATCTAGCAGAAGTGGATTAGATGTTGTGAAACCACATTTCACACTTTCCCATCTCTGAGTCTTTGTTCAATTTGTTTATGCTACTTTGAGTTCCTTCTCTAAACCTGTCTGATGAAATATAAATTTTAGAAACTAATGCATGGCATATTTCAGGTGCTGAATGATTTGTGCATTTAAGGGAATTGTCTGAGTAATTCATTAGACATTCAGGAGACAAGATTATGCCCTCAAAGAGCGTTTAATTAGTAGGTTAGAGAAAACACACATACAAATAACCAAAGTATGAAACAAAACAGTGCAAGTGAATTAAAAAGAGTAATGGGAATTCAGAGAAGAAAGGATCAAGGACATTTTAGGGCAGGGGAAAATGGACTTCAGAAAAGGCTTTGTTAAGAAGGAAGTGTTTGATTTGGCCTTTAAAAGTGACTGAAATTCAGTGCATATTTTTTTTGAATGAATAGATGAACAAATGAATGAACTGATATTAATGAAAAACAGATAAAGCATATAAAATTTAGATCTTCCATAAAGAAAGAAAGATTAGGTTTTTAAGTCTAAAAAGTAGTGGAGTCAAGAAAAGATGTTTTTTTTTAAGTTAGAGAACTGAGTCTATTTGAAGAACTGAGTCTATTTGAAGAAAAATACAAAATGGGATATACTAAATTCATTAAGAAAAATTAGATGTAAGATTTAGGTCCAGGAAAGATGAGAATGAGATTCAGAAAATAAATGGAGCATTAAAGCCAATCTTCTAAGGAAAAAAATCTTAAATAGATTTAGGAAAAAAAAAGAAATACAAAGTGCTATAGGAAAATGCCTTTCTTTAAATAATTGGCTTAAATTTAAAATAGCAAAGATTAGAGTGGATTTCTCTGTTTATAATGGATCACTGTGTTTTGTTTTAAATATGCTCAGTTATAATTTATGGACTACATTAAAGCAACAAAATACTTCCTCATACAATATCGAGTGCCTATTTCTTAATAATCTACTTCAGCAGAAAGTATAAAAGTGTTCTTCCAGTCATTTATATATAAATAGAGGTGTTAAGTGTCCCTTACAGTATTAGGAAATCAATATAAGTATTTAATGCAAAGGAAACAAGAGATGATTTAAGTATCTTAGGATTCAAGTTGGAGATAATTGCCCTCTCACATTTCTTTCTCATTTTCTCCATTTTAGAGAAATAAAAGTACTATATTTGATACCTAAAATAATAATTATAATTTTAAAATTCATGAACAAGATTGCAAGCCTAAAGTAGCAGTTGCATATTTATTCTAGGGTTCTCACAATGGAAAATGTATTAGAAGAACATGATATTTGTTACGTAATTATGAAGAGGAACATTTTAGGCTTTACCTTAAACCCATATTCTTAGACGCTTTCTGTGTATTTCTATGGCAGTCAGAACGATAACTAAAACATTTTGGTCACTGGAAAGTGGTAGATGTTTGTTTCTACAGGTGCTGGGAAGTAATGAAGCCTCCCATCCTATTAGAAGGATTCTCCGCCAATAGAAAATTTCTCTTGTAAAAATCACATGTGGAGGGAGGAACCAGGCAAAATGTGACTCTAAAGTTGTTAGATGTGATGAGTAATGTGCACTGAAAGGTCATTTCATCATTTTTGCAGAGGCTGGAGGGATCTCCTTCCTCCTTCAATCTGTTAAGAATTTCATACATGGCCTTCTCTATCTCTATATGTTTGTAACAAAATGCAGTGTATCGAGGGGCAGGGAATGTGGAAACAATGCGCTTCCATTAATTATGTTAAGTGTTTACTTCTCAGCTCATCTTCCACTAAACATCTTCAAGCACCTTGCCTTGTTGCCAGATTCAATGATATGCATCCTTGCACTCTCCAGGTCTTACTTACTTCACTGTTTTCTCCTTTTTTTCCTTCCTTCCTTTCCATGACTCCCTTCCCTTTATCTTTTCCAACCCAATACTCTCAAGACCAAACCAGTAGAGTTCAGCTCAAATATTCCCTCTTCCATGAAACCTCCTCCCTTTTCCCCCAAGGTGGAAGTAGAACTTTTTCTTCTGAACTTGTCTGGCACTTTATCTGTAGTACCCTTGTTGCAGGCATCAAGAATTTGCCTCACTGAATTTTTATGCATTTCTCACTTACCCTATTTGAAAAATGGTTTATAAAGTTTTTTGTTCTTTTTTCAAATACTTATAAAGTTTTTTGTTCTTTTTTCAAATACTTGTTAGAGTGCCTGTCACATGGGTTATCTTGCACATATAAATACTTCAAAAACACTTGTGAATATATAAATGAGTGAAAAATAGATATGTTAGAAAGAAGAACATTTAAGAGGCGATTCCAATCATTCAGTGGTGTTCTCGCCCTTCATACCAGTATGATGTTGATATACCCTAGGCTGCTAGCAGTGGAAATGGAGTAAGCAGAAAATTATGAAAGCTATTCAGGAGATAGAATTAGTAGGGCATGGCAAAGAAAGTGAGGGAGAGGGAGCATTCAAGATTATTTCCAGATTTCCTGCTTGAGGAAATGAGCAGCTGATTGTACCATTTACAAAGATAGAGCATTCTGAAGAAATAGCAGCTTGAGGGAGAAAAATAATTCATTTTATCTGTACATGTTGAATTTTAAGTGCTTGTGAGATCCAAGTGATAAAAACCAACCAGGCAATTGATTATGGATCTGGAGTGAGAGTAGTGTGGATATATATATGGGAATTGTCGGTACATGTGTGGTCACTGAAGCTGTATGAGTGACTGGGATAGATTATTAGGGCCAGTTTGTCAACAGGGAATAGAAAGGTCCTAGAATCAAAGGAACAACAGAATTTTAGGGTTTAGGTAAAAAAGGAATTTGTGGAGACTGAGTAAAAAGTATCCAACACTAGTGAGAAGGATCAGAATGAGAACTTGAAGGTGTCCAGCAGGGACATGGGTGGCCTCCGTGAAAACAGTTCCTGAAGAGCACTCAGAGTGGAAGCCAGACGGAGGTGTGTTTAATAGGGAGAGGAGAGGCAATGAAAACCGCAGTTATGGAAAATTCACTCAAGAGTTTGACTATAAAGAGAAAGATTGAGATTTGTAGCTGAAGAGAGAAATTGGGTCAGAGGAGGTGTTTCTGATTTGTTTTTTTTTTTTAGTTTTTATTAATGGAGAGATTAATTTTGAAATATTGATGGAAAGAAGTTAGTAGAGAAGGTCAAATTAATGATAACAGAGAGAAGGAACATTGATAAGGTTCCTGAGAATGTAAAAGGGCCTGCATACTCAAGCTAAGAGAAAAGATACTGCCCTTCTAACAAGGAGATAAGTGCAGATATAAGTTTACTGGTAGAATTGCTGGGAAGTTGAGGAGATTCTGCCTGATAGTTTCTATTTGTTTGGTGACATAAGATCCAAGGACATCTATAAATTGTGTGTGTAAGTGTGTAATCTGAAGGGGTACTGAAGGTTTGAAATGACCAAACAATCAATATTTAAAACAGCAAATATATATACACATATGTGGGTGTGTGTGTATATCTGTATATGACCAGAGCCACGTTCTGTGACATCAGGAATAAGGACTGACAAAAGTGGTGACCCCTACCCAGGTCTGCTCCTATGGGCAGGGTAAGAGGCAGCTGTGCAACTTGGACATGGGCCAGGCTACCCGCTGGCTTGGAGGCGAGATATGCAATGTCGCTGTATGTGCAGCAAGAGCTCCATGTTACAAAAATAAGATCTTGTTCCAGACCTGGGACCCAGGGATAGAGAGACCACTAAAATTTCTATAGACAGGTGACGGGCACACAGAGAGAGAAATCAACTACTCAAAAAAGTTTGCAAATTAGTATTCCAAAGCACAAGTGAAAAACTATTGCTGAGAAAATCAATTCACAAAAATTAAAATCCAAGAGACAAATTCACTGCCAGTGAATTGAAAATAACAGAGCCATCTAAAAATCTCTTTACATAAATATATTTAATATTGTCAAATAGACAGAGTAAGAAATGACACTCATAAAAAATAAAAACTGAGAATCAAAAACATATAGATATAATTCAAGAACAGAGAAATATAAAAAAAAATAGTAGTCCTGGAAGAAAGTTATAATTACTAAAAATAACTAAAAAATAAAAAACTCCAGACTGGATAAATTCAGTGATCGTATTGAGGTCGTTACCCAAAACATAACAGGAAAAGAGCAAGGTAGTAAATATTAAGAGAAGTTACAGAGCCTCGTGCTTATGTTTAGGATGTAGAAATGTGGAAAGAGTATTGCTCCTGCACTAAGAATAACAACAACAAAAAAGCCTGATAAACTGCAAAATCATAACTTCTCTTGAACGTACCAGAGAGCTAAGTTTGCAGGGCAACTAAGTAGCCTGAAATCCAAGAGCAGAGACAAGGACATGAGCACACTTCACCTGTGGTCTCCAGTGAGGAGAGGAAGCGATGGATGCCAGGTGCACACAAGCAGGTAAGAAAAATTCAGTTAAAATGTGCACAAATTGCTAAAGGCAATTTTTAGATAATAGAACTCCTGGGAGCCACAGATACAAGGGGAATCCACACCCATTTACAGTCTCTTCTCTAAGGGCTCCCAGTGGGTGCTAATGATAAAGATTACTGGCAGGATTGGTGACTGGAGAAGACTCCTATCGGTGAAGGCCTGGAGGAGGGAAAAGGTCCTTTCTGCAGGAAAAACAGAAGGCCCCACCCAGACCCTAGATCCTATGGAACAAAAGCCTTCAGTCGCTGGAGGAAGGGCAGCAAACTATCACCCCAGAGCACAGCTGAAGAAGGCCCATTGATTGCAGCTGGGAGAGGAAAAGAGAAAAAAAAAACACTCTACATTGCAGATGACGCCAGATATAAGTCTGATAGCATAGTGGCTTTTTTCCCCCCTAACATCATATTTTAGGTCTTGTGCCCTTTTTTTTTTAAATGAAGATACAACAATGCATAAAGCTGAATGATTTCCTGGGCATTTGCCAAGTGATGTTTTCTTATTCTTCAGACAATCATGATCTTCACAGTTGCTGTATAACCCCTTGGGCTTTTACCATCATTATTTTTTAAAAGTCATCAATAATTTTCATTTCAATGACACCATGACCAAATACCTCTTCATCAGCCAACATACTTATCCAAGTTTACGTGCTCTGTGATGAATATAAAATATTCCTCATTGTTCAAGGATTTGTTAGACTCTTTGGAGAAAAGTGTATTCTTGAGCCGTCAAAGACCTTGATCACTCTGAAGAGTATGTTGAACGACTGCTGACATGATACTAGCCACATTTTTCTCCAGACTTTCCCCAAATCTGACTTTGAGCCAGGCACAAGTGATTACCTCCCTAGTGCCTTCCTCCTGTTGAGAAGAGGTTTAAAATGCTTGCAGTTCTGTCCTGCTGAAACTGTTATTTTAGCTTCATCATTCAAATGGGTTATGATATAAATTGCTGGATTGTTTAGGGGTTAAATGAAATAATGAGGTAAGAATTCAGGATCGAACTAATACCCTACAACCACCCATAAAGAACTGTAATGAAAGACTATTTTTATCCAAGTTCAGTGTCATCAATAGCTTGTTCAGAGTACTGAGCAAATGGGATTATATCTGGAGGTTAAAAACCTTAAGAGCTGGGGCTTCCCTGGTGGCGCAGTGGTTGAGGGTCTGCCTGCCGATGCAGGGGACGCAGGTTCGTGCCCCGGTCTGGGAGGACCCCGCATGCCGCGGGGCGGCTGGGCCCGTGAGCCGTGGCCGCTGAGCCTGCGTGTCCCGAGCCTGTGCTCGGCGGCAGGAGAGGCCACAACGGTGAGAGGCCCGCGTACCGCAAAAAAACAAAACAAAAACCTCAATAGCCAAATATTTTCCTTCTATTGCCCAGGAAGAATTCACCATAAACAACAAACAAACAAAATCAACACCCTCTAAACCCAAACCAAACCACACTAAACCAAAACAGCAGAAAAATTCAGGAACACACTATATGTATGTTGACTCTAGTAGCCTAATCTGTCTTTCCAAGATGGCAGCCTCAAAGGCTATCGGTATTAACTATGTTCCTTATCACTTTTATCCTTGGTCACTGGGCAAATGCAAGACCCTCTAGTGAACTACTCTGTCAATCTCGCTATCCATGCACGACTCTGTGGTTCTTTTGAGTCTTTTTAATTCAAATTGATTTCTTCTCAACCCATCCTAGTGCTCTCTAGAATCCTAGTTCTGTGGTAAAAATATTTATTTACATCTTTTTCATTCAGTGTTTTTTTAAACCTCCTATACTAACCAAAACCAAGCCAAGGAATAGCATCCCCTGAAAAATTTGTCAAGTACCAACTGTTCATATTTCATACATCCTGGTTCTGTTACCTCAGAGAGCAGAAGGAAATATGGCAATCTCTTAGCTCACCATTGCTGCCTCTAGATATGTTACTTTCTCTCTTGAGTGCAAAATATTTCCTCATTTGACATATAGTATTTGGTACCACTTTTCTCTGCTGCTGTCACTTGTTGACCTTCTGATCATTTCCCTCTGTTTGTTGAACATTTGATAAAATGACTCATGATTTTCTTTCCATCACAACTCTTGCCATCATCACAGGAAACTTCAACTTTTGCGTGAACAACCTCTAAGATTCTTAAAAATGCTTGCCATAATTGCAAGGTCTAGGACAATGATATTTTCTAACAATTACAATACGCTTATGGAATTTTGAAGCAATTATTACATACAAAGAGAGTTAATTTCCTTTTTCCTCTTTAAGTATATCCAAAAAGATTGCTTTAGTCAGCATCGTAAAACTGCTCAGCAGTTGGACTGTGCTTGTGTAGAGTGCAGCACACTTAGCAAAGAATAAGCTTTTTTAAAGTAACGACCTATATGGAAATATACAAAGAAACAAAAGGATTAGTATAGGATAATGGAACACATGGACTAAAAAACGAGCCATACCCAGCATTAAAAAAACTGTGAGTGTATATGAATGTATATCAAAAACTACAAATAATTACACTGTGAATATGCACTCCTCTTGAAACCCTATGCCAGGGGTTGCCAAGGGAAATATTTCTGTCTCAGGCCATTTGGATTCTCTTCATCACCTAGTGCTGCCATCTGCTGACCTCTTCTGCATCCTACACTTTTCATGTCCTGTATTAGATCAGAACAGAGGTTATTAATTTTAATATGTAGCAGAAAATTCTCAGACTCCCTGCATAGAGCTGCCTTACACTCAGACTCTTTGGAGGCTTTGTCAGTGCTGTTTCTCTAACCTGTAGCTACTCCCATTGTCCGCACAGTTCTGGGATTTAAGATTTGCTCTTCCTCCAAAAGCTCTGAAAAGTGCCAGCCGCAGCCACTCATTGCCTGGGAATGGCCTTTCTGCTCTGCATGCTCTCTGCTCTGCACCTGCTGACTCTTTCTGGGCCCCTCTGAACTGTGCTGCGGCTGTAAGAGAACAGCGTATTAAACTTTCTGGCAGGATGACGGCAGTTCGGTCCATTTCTGTTCAACAAAAGCTGACTGGAGCTTCTGGGTTGAGTCGTACCTCACAAAGGCTCCCTCTCTGCCCTGAAAACATGAAACCCAGATTACTTGTTTGCAGGACCTGATATTGCTTCCAGCATCAGTTACCCAGGTTGCACTGCTTAGCTGTCTGTGCTCACTTTCTGTGAGAAATAAGGCTGTAGACAGAAATAAGTTCTGTGGAGAAAAAATGTCTTAAGAGTCATACTCTTGTAGACGATTTGGAAGAGCAAAATCTGACTTTCTGAGTTGGGTCTGTTTGAATCACTAAAGTAAACTTTGAAAAATCACGTGGCTTAGTCGACATGTGTTCATGAAAATATTTTACCCTTCCAGTGAGTTTGGGCCAGATCTTCACATTCGTTCACAGAAAGCCAATAACATAGAGTGTATTTCAAAATATGGTCTGGTTCCCTCTTCATAATATCATTCCTGGTCTTACTCCAGATGCACAGATCACAAACGTTGTGGAGTGGAGCCTGGAAATCTGCATTCCAAGCTGCTAAACAGATACTCCTTATGCATAGCGCTGAAAATCACTGTGCACACGAAGGCTGCTCTACCTTGGCTGTGCATCAGTATCTGCAGAGCTTTAAAAACATACAAATGCCTGTTCTCCATCCCAGACCTACATTGACTCAGAATCTTCAGAGCTAGAGCTTTCCGAATCCTTCTGAGGGCGGGCTAGCATGAAGAACATCTGCATTAATCAGATGTATATATTTCATTGATTAATAATAACAGCTCCCATTTATTAAATGTTTGCTAAGCAAAGTCCACGTTAATGTATCATTTCATCCTCCCAACAACCCTATGAGGTTGGTAGTATTATTAAGCATTTATTATTGTTGTCATTTTTCAATAGATAGCTTAGAAATCCTAAAGAAGTCACACACTGAGGAAGTTGTAAGGCTAGGACAAGAACCAGTCTGTCTGATTCTAAGCGCTGGCCTGCCCTTCCTCCCTGTCACACATGGCCATTGCCTCCCTGACATTAGTTTTTTATAGCTACCATCTTAAAAGTGTGTCCAGATTTTTTTTTTACTTGTTCTACTTTTCTCCTTTTTGGTTTCAAAATTAGCACCATCTTCTGATGTTTCTGCTCTTTATTTTTTCTTTGTAATTGTTGATCTAGAATTAATTCTCTGAGACAGCTAACTAAAATGTTGCATGTGCACAGAGCATTTTACGAGGGAGGGAAGCTTCCTATAATGTCTCATGGCTTTGTGTGTTATCAGAGAGATGGTCTTCACCCACAACAGGATTCCTTCCTTGATTATTACTCCTAGTCCAGTGCATTGGACAGGGTGCCTCACATGTGTGCTACCTTAACAAGCTTTCTTTAACTGTGTCTTTCCTGTGGTCCCATGTTATGGTAATCATATATATAGTTGGACTGTTCTACCAGACTATAAGCTTCTCAAGGAAGGAGGTGGCATCTCTTATTTCCACATGCCCAAGGCTGGCAGACCGAAGACCTTCAAGACACAGCCTTGAGAAGCAAATGGCTCTGTGCACCAACTACACCACACCTCCACCCTGAATATGTGCACACGTGACTCAACTTTGCAGAACCTGACTCCTTTGTAACACAGGGACAATAATCTGTTGTCCTATCTGTTAGGCTTGCTGGGAAGTAATGTACACAAAGCATGTGGTGCTGTTACAAGCACAAAGGAATGACTATTATTGTAATTATGGTAGAATGTAATTACGGTAGAATGGTCATTCATTCATTTATTCACTGAATGCCCACCATATTTGTCAAATACTGTACTAGATTCTAGAACTCATAGGAGCTCATAGGACTTATGGGACATTGACATAAGAAAAACTGTACAGCTTGAAACAAATTATATGTATGGAAAGAGAGAAAGAGGAGAAAAGGTGATCTGAAATCTTGAAGTAAGTCAGACAGAGAAGGACATATCATATGATATTGCTATATGCAGAATCTAAAAAAATGATACAAATGAACTTATTTACAAAATAGTAACAGACTCACAGACTTAGAGAATAAACTTATGGTTACCGGGGGGAAAGGTGGGGGCAGGGGAAGAATAGACTGGGAGGTTGGGATTGACATGTACAAGCTGCTATATTTAAAATAGATAACAAACAAGGACCTACTGTATAACATAGGAAGCTCTGCTCAATACCCTGTAATAACCTAAACGGGAAAAGAACTTGAAAAAAACAGCTCCATGTATATGTATAACTGAATCACTTTGCTGTACACCTGAAACTAACACAAAATTGTTAATCAACTATACTCCAATTTAAAATAAACATTTGAAAAAAAAGAAAAAACAATAACAGTAGGTAACATCATTGAGGCAGGGCAGAGGAAAAGAGAATGCTGCTCAGAGAGTCACAGAAACCTTTCTGAAAAAGCCAGACTTGTTCCTTCTTTTTTTCTTGGTGAATTAGGAAGCAACATCAAGTTGCAGGTAGATCAGAGGGAAGAGGTATTCAGAGAACTGAAATAATTGTTGCAGGGAATGAAAAGTGATCTGACTATAAGACATAATAGAATTCCCAGGTACTACTGAGGAATCAGTTCATGATGAATATGAATTCAGAGTGAGAAAAAGTCCTAATTGCATGGTTTCTTCAAAGAGGATTCAAGCAATTAGAAAAGGAGAAGCTGATTAGTTGGGTTCATTCAGGTTTGCATATTGGCTGGGTAGGTGGCAAATGGCTTCAGGGTATTGACAAAAGGGTGATTAAGATTATGAGCCATGCACTCTACTCTGGATGCAGATGGAATTGGCAACAAGTGTTGACTAACAGGAAGAATGTGAAGAGAACCATTGTCTGAAAATCCTGATGATGCTAGAAAGCTTGTAGTAGATGCAGATGAGCAGATAATTTGAATTGAAGAAGTTGTCATCCAAGAGTGAGACGTTTGAATTACTGATGTCACAAATGGAGCAATTTGGGAAAATAACAAATCAAGATTGTGACCATGGAAGTTGTGTGACTGAGGTGGAGAGATGGAGAATATCCCTGAGGATATGGAGGTCATGGAGACCAGAGTATTGTCTAGACTTGCACAGTGAACCTTCAGTGACCACAGTCACTAAATCATGAAGCAGAGTGATCAGAAGGTTAACAACAATGCAGGGGAGAGAAGGTGAGACTGCATAGAAGCAGGGAGTTTGCCAGTATAGAGAAGGAACAATGGAATGAAAGCAACTAATGGGAGCAAAGAAGACACCAACACCATCTGAGGTTAGCAGCTTATGAAAGTAGAAACATCTTCCAAGTAAGAGTTCTGCAGAGTGTGTGTTCTCCTCAGGGGATAACCAATTTTCAGTTAGGAAAAGAAAGTTGAGGGCTTCCCTGGTGGCGCAGTGGTTGAGAGTCCGCCTGCCGATGCAAGGGACACGGCTTCGTGCCCCGGTCCGGGAAGATCCCACGTGCCGCGGAGCGGCTGGGCCCGTGAGCCATGGCCGCTGAGCCTGCGCGTCCGGAGCCTGTGCTCTGCAACGGGAGAGACCACAATAGTGAGAGGCCCGCGTACCGCAAAAAAAAAAAAAAAGTACCACACACACACACACAAAAGAAAGCTGAGAGAATATTCTTAAAAGCTTCAAAATATAAAGGAACATTTTGATCACGAAATCCTAGGGGCTCAGGAAAAGGAGGAAATGAAAGAAAAATGAAGTCCGAGTAGAAGTACACACCTTTGTGTAGCTTTCTGTATGAAGAAAAGTAGATGAAACATATTCAATACTTAGACTAGACAAAAACAGCAAACTTGGGAACAGTGATTTCATTCTATTAGTGCCTTGTACAATTAAGGATACTTCAACCTAACCAAATTCAGCAGTAGTCCCAACCAAAGGCCTAAAACGTTGGGGCTTAGGTCCAGGCATTTCCTTTTCACATTGTCTTCCCTTTACTTATTCAACAAAGATTTATTCCAGTCTAGATGATTAGAATGTGTTGGTGAACTAACTAGGCAAAGCACTCTGCTCTTACGGTGCTTATGTTCAAGAGGCGTAAGACACACAAAAAAAGTGATAAGTAGCTTTACATAACAAATGAGAGCATAGCTTAGCAGGTTAGAAAGTGATGAGTGCAATGGAAATGATAAATGTAGAGCATATAAGTGGCAGTCACGCATGACAAGAAGGAGTTCAAATGATGTAGGGTGGTCAGGTTAGGACTCAATGAGACAGTGATATTTGAACAAAGCTTGAAGGAGACGTGGAATTAGCCATGTGGATACCTGAGGAGAAGAGCATTCCAGGCAGACGGAATAGCCAGTGAAAAAACACTAAGGCAGGAGTGTGCCTGGTTATGTTTCAGGAATAGGCAGAAGCCAGAGTGGTTAGAGCAGAGTGAGAGAGAGGTCAGAAGATCAGCGCTTCTCAAACTTTAAAGTGCATATGAGTCAGCTGGAGATCTTATCAAAATGCAGAATCAGATTCAGGAAGTCAGGTATGAGGCCTGAGATTCTGCATTTCCAACAATCTCCCAGGTGATGAAGGTGTCACTGGCCCATGGTTCATGCTTGAGTAGCAAGGATTTAGATGACTCTTAGTTTGGAAGAGTGAGAAAGTAATTAAATTATGGGAGTCTAATATTATTATGACATGGTATGAAGGACTCACTTGAGGTTGTAGTCATGAATTTAACCCTTTGTGGCTATGTATTTGCTTCAACCACACTCAGCTGCACAGAGACAGACATGGAGTTGGCAAAGAGTCCGATTTAACCAGCGCTGTTGTTTTGCGATGATAAGGGGAGAGAATCCAATGGAGTTAAGCAAGTATACCAGGAAGTAGTATAATGACTGACCATGGGATTTACTATGGGTAATGACATGGCCTGGGGTCACTGGTGGAAAGTCAGACAGGTCTTGTGGGCCCTTCACAGCTAACAGGGCAGCGGTCTTAAGCCGTAGTTACTGAGCATGTGATCTCATCCTTCGCTGGGTTAATGGTACCTGCGATAGATAGGTGATTTCAACACTTCAGTGGAGAGAGAACATTTTCAAGGCAACTCGCACTGAAGTGTCAGTGATGTCAGGAGGTTTGCAGTGTTGATGCATGGATGCTGTTAATACACACAGCAACACACAGTAATATGCTATAATGTTAGGAAATAATGAAAATTTGAGATTTAGGAATACTCCATCATGTTGCCTTTTGGTTGTAGCTCTGCTCACCACTGTTTGAGTATCTGCCAACGTCACACTTCATTCATGTATAATCACCACTGTGGCTGCAGGTAAACCCATCACTGACTCTTTACAACTCATTTACCCACCGTTGCAAAAACTCCCTGCTGACCTAAAAGAAAACCCCCAATACTGCTGCGTTATAAACTACCCCACAGAATGCCTCTTCTCTTTATCTTATATCTTGGTTTGCTTCTGTTTCACCTTGCTTCTAGTTCCAATACCTGTATTCATACTGATGTTGATCTTGACCTCTGACTTGAAGTTAAAGCATTTTTTCTAATCCTCCACTCATCTTCAGCATCTCAACCTTTTCTACTACAGACTCTTTAGGGTTAGCTTGCCCCTCTGGTCTTATTATACTGTTTTTAATTAACATTCCCTGAATCAATTACTGACCCCTCCTCTCCTCACCCTCATTTTCCCCATCATCAGTAAGAGAAAAGATGCCCATAATTTCCGTTTCTCTCTTACTTCTTTTCTCCCTTCTTATTGCTTTGTTTCCTTTTGCATGCTACTCTTTTTCACACCCACACAAAATGTCATCTTATCTAGAATTTAGTCTTCCTTTTTTTCCTCTTGAAGAACCAATCAATTACAACATGGGGCTTAACCTTGGGTCTTTATTTCATCCCGGCTTGTTCATTTGTTTATTTCAAATGTCTATAGGAAATAGGTCTACATGATAAAAAAAGAAATAGGCCAAAGTGATATCATGTGTGCATGTTTTCTCCAGTTGTCTTCAGATTTGGACCAAAGCCTGAGGTTTTAGGATGCCTGGTCTCCAGAGAGCCAAGCTTTATTGTAATAAGCAAATTGTACATAGAGATTGACACTAATAGCTACAACAGGAAATTACATTAACTCTGCAATTAAGACAAAAACTTTATATACACAAGGAAATGGAAGGGTTCTTTATAGAATCATAACCATCTTTAGAGCTGGATGGCACTGAGATATCTTTCAGACAACTATGAGATGAGAAAAATTAAATATGTTCTTATCAATATATGCCATCGCTTCCATCACTTGGAGGCATTTTACCACAAGCTATACTGGAATGAGAGAAATGAGGTATTCATTAATTTGCATGTGTCTACTGACATGGCTTTAAAACCATACTTACATCCCTCTGTTTTGTTTCCACAACACTTGTTCACAGCTTTATTATTCTGCTTCTTATTCAATGCATATCTAGAGGTACAAGAAATAAGACCCAGGGAAATAAGGTTTCCCTCTGAAAGTTAACACTATTTAGATAACACATAATTTGGGGAGACATGTCTTCCTGAAATAGTTAGTTGCAGTTTAATCAATAATAATAACCTATTCTAAGAAAGCACTTTTTTTTTTTTTTTTTTTTTTTTTTTTTTTGGCGGTACGCGGGCCTCTCACCGTTGTGGCCTCTCCCGTTGCGGAGCACAGGCTCCGGACGCGCAGGCTCAGCGGCCATAGCTCACGGGCCCAGCCGCTCCGCGGCATGTGGGATCTTCCCGGACCGGGGCACGAACCCGTGTCCCCTGCATCGGCAGGCGGACTCTCAACCACTGCGCCACCAGGGAAGCCCAGAAAGCACTTTTTAATCAGTTTCTTGCAAAGACTCTTTAAGCAATATATCATAGAAGTTACAAGCATCAACTTTAGAACCAAACTGGGTTCAAATTCTGGTTCTTCCATTTCCTAGCCATAAACTAAGCACATTATTTAACTTCTCTATGACTCATTTTCCCTACCCGTAAAATGAGAATAATATTTTCTGCCTCAAAAGTTTGTGTTGACAGTTAAATGAGTAAATATGTAACCCATAGTAAGCTCTATATAAGTCTTTGGAATTGTTCTTTTTTTGTAAATTTTAATTTTATTGGAGCATAGTTGATTTACAATGTTGTGATAGTTTCAGGAGTATGGGAAAGTGATTCAGTTATACATATGCATATATTCATTCATTTTTAGATTCTTTTCTCTTATAGGTTATCACAGAATATTGAGCAGAGTTCCCTGTGCTATACAGTATGTCCTTGTTGGTGATCTATTTAATGTATAGTAGTGTGTGTATATTCATCCCAAGCTCCTAATTTATCCCTAGCCCACCCACGTTTCCCCTTTGGTAACCATAAGTTTGTTTTCAATATCTGTAAGTCTATTTCTGTTTTGTAAATAAGTTCATTTTATCATTTTTAATTATATTCCACATATGAATGGTGTTATATGATATTTGTCTTTCTCTGTCTGACTTACTTCATTTAGTATGATAATCTCTAGGTCCATCCATGTTGCTGCAAATGGCATCATTTCATTCTATTTTTATGGCTGAGTAATAGTCTCTTGTATATATGTACCACATCTTCTTTATCCATTCCTCTGTTGATGGCCATTTAGGTTGCTTCCATGTCTTGGCTATTGTAAATAGTGCTGTGATGAACACTGGGGTGCATGTATCTTTTCACATTATGGTTTTCTCTGAATATATGCCCAGGAGTGGAATTGCTGGATCATATGGTAACTGTATTTTCAGTTTTTTAAGGAACTCCATACTGTTTTCCATGGTGATTGTACCAATTTACATTCCCACCAACAGTGTAGTAGAGTTCCCTTTTCTCCACACCCTCTCCAGGATATATTGTTTCTGGATTGGAATTGCTCTTGATAACAGGAAAGGGGAGTAACTTAGAAAGGTACTATGAACATTCTGACCATGGCAAAGAACATCTTCAGTGATTTATTCATTAGTGTCCAGAATTTAGTTAATATTTCCATGTTTGAGAGGCTAATCATCTTCCTGAGTGCATTAATATTGTTTAGTTTGTGGACCTACAAGGGTGATAAACACATTCTGGACTATAGTAAGTTGGCCCATGCCATCCAATCCCATGAGGCCACTTGCCTGCTGAGCCTGTCCACGCTAAAGCTTTTCCATTTAACACACATACACTCACTCTGTGCTCTATTTTTCTTTCACTTGTCTATCTTCCACATTAGCTTCGGAGCTTCCCAGGTGAGGAACCAAACTTATTTCACTTGGTGTCACCATTGGGCAGGAGTGCTGTTCTTATAGTTGAACAGAATTTGCATTCTGTGTTGGAATATAAACATCTTGCAGGTAGGGTCTATATCTTATTTGCATTTGCAGTGCTAGTTTGTAGTGGAATGCCTAGTTCACAGCAGGCACTAAGTGGTTGTTGGTTGAATGTAATTAAAAAACGTTGAGGTTCTTTTATGGTAAGTCTAGACAAATTCCAAGGTGTAAGTACCAGGGTTCCACAGGACTCAGTTGATAAGGGCTCATTGGCACAACAGCTCACAGAAAGAACCTAGGTTAATCTCTTTTTAAATGAAATGAAAAACATTATTCATAAATGTCCATTATTTCATTTTAAAAACCAAACAGTTGGAAATTAAATATGCTTTTGTAATCTTTTTTTTTTTTTTTTTTTTTTTTTGCGTTACGCGGGCCTCTCACTGCTGTGACCTCTCCCGTTGTGGAGCACAGGCTCCAGACGCGCCGGCTCAGCGGCCATGGCTCACGGGCACAGCCGCTCCGCGGCATGCGGGATCCTCCCAGACCGGGGCACGAACCCACGTCCCCTGCATCGGCAGGCGGACCCCCAACCACTGCGCCACCAGGGAAGCCCTGTAATCTTTTTTAAGAATAAAAAGTTTCTCACTATTTCCCTTGTTTCCATAATAATAAAATGGCTTTTGCATGTCAGTGATTCCCTACCAAAACGAAAATAGGGATTAATGAAGTGACACTGTAAAAACTTTAAGTGAAACAAATGTTGGAACAACAAGGAACCCAAAGCAAGCTCTCCTTGTTTCATATTTTCTGCGCAGAGATGTATTTTTAAAGAGGCAGGAAGCATAGAGAGAGGGGACAGGTCATTTCTTAAGTTGTACACTGTTCTACACCATAGATTTTATTACTCTGATAACTCCTACCCTCGAAATCTTCCAGCTCAAGTTCTGTTTCATAATGCAGAATTCATCAAGGGTATGGAAACCATTAATCTTCTTTTATGCACCATCTGGTGAAGGACTGAAGTTATCTCTGGTCAGGAACTGGACAGTTCCAAGAATTTCAGTAAACACCAGTTTCAATACAAACCTCTGAGATGGACATTTGGAAGGGCCAGAATGACCATTCAAAGGTCATGCTCAAGAACAGATGGATTTCTTCCTAAAGATTGCACTAGGTTTTAAAAGATATGGAGAAAGCAAGATCAAACTTCAGTCCTGTGCTTGCTGAGTGCCACTCACTGGACTGTGATGTCAGAGTAACTCCTGAGACACATGTAACTAGGACATGTAATTTGGATCCATGTCGTGGTACATCCTCCTTTAGACTATGATGGCTGTGAAGCAGTATTCATTGGTGAATAACAACAACAACAACAACAAAACTAATTTGCTATGTAAAGTTACTTGTATGCTCATAGTCAGTTACTTTATTCCAAACATTTGAAACAAGGAAGGAAGAAAAAGTCAGACAGAACTAGAGTGATTATTTGGAGCAAATTATAACTGAAAAGGATGTTGCTCATACATTGCAGATTGCAAGCATGACTTGTCTTACAAACTTTGCCACATAGTTTCTAGGGACACGTGGTCCCAAATAAAGGATACTGTGATAGACAGCATATCGTCCCTCCAAGGATGTCCATATCTCCATCCTCAGAATCTGTTACCTTAAATGGAAGATGAGACTATGCAGATGTGACTAAGTTAAGGATCTTGAAATGGAGAGATTATCCTGGATTACCCAGGTGGGTCCAATGTAATTACAAGTGTCCTTATGTAGGAAAGAAGCAAGCAGGAGTCAGAGAAGCAAATGTGACAATGAAAGCAGAGGTCAGAGTGATGCAGCATAAGCCAAGGAATGCAGGCAGCTTCCAGAAGCTGGAGAAGGCAATAACAGCTTCTCCCCTAGCACCTACAGAAGGAATGCAGCTCTTCTGACATCTTGATTTTGGCCACATTAAGACCCATTTCAGATTTCTGATCTCCAGATGTGCAAGATAAAAAATTTGTGGGTTTTAAGGCACCAAATGTGTGGTAATTTGTTATTACCAGCAATAGGAGACTAACACAGATACTAAAGTTAAATTTTGGTTTGGAAAAACTGTAAAGCTAGGTTTCTGAGTCCTGAGAGGCCCTAGGCAGTCCAGGAAAAATGGGAATACTGAAGTGATCACACTGATATGATGCACCGCACAGGGCAATCCGAAAATCAAAGTTCACAGGGAACTCAGCAAGGTGCTAAGGACACATGGTCCCATAAAAGTAGTTCAAGGGGCATGTGTGAAAAGAAAAAGGAAATGTTAAACTTCAAAATTCACCCAAGTCTGTGACTCTTGGCAACAAGATATATAAAAATTTTTCTAAGAAGCAGGGATAAAATGACTATTCATCAGCTAGGCTCTTTGATTTTATATCATATAATCTAATCCACAAACAAATGTTTTATATTTACCATTTGATTATTATTCATCCTTCTCTATTCCTGATTTGTCTTAAACAATGCATTCTCACCCTATCCTAAAATTTCGACTTCCTGATTCCACACAAGTTCAAAATAAGTATGTAAATAGAGCAAAATTATACAATTGGGATTCAACCTATCAAAAATCTCAGGGAAAACAACAAAAAAGATCTTAAACTTTATTTTCAAATAAACATATATGAGTGACTCTGCCCAAATTAGAGTATATTAACCTGAACCTATGTCTTTTGTTATTGACTTTTCAGATGTAAGCATGTTGAGCTTTATTTTGCCTTTACTTATGTAAAATACAGTGGGTAAAAGCACATCTTTGAGTCTGTCGACCTTGGGTTAACGTCTCAGCTCTTCCACCCACGAATACTTCGCTTGTCTGCCCTTGAAGTTACTTAACATCTCAATGCTTTAGTTTCATCATCTATAAAATAGTGATAATAATAGTATACAGCTTACCATGTTGTTGAAAGGATTTATTGAAAAAAAGATATAAAACACTCAGCAGAAAGCTTAACATAAAGCTCAATTAAAAGTAGATATTAGCATTATTACTAGTTATTTCATTCACATAAAGAGAGCTAAATCATTAACAACTATTCACTATATTCTAATAATAAATTACTAAATAAACATGTCCATAATACATTTTATCAGAAGAACTTGTTATAAATTGAATTTTATGATACCAACATCTGCAAGATCTTCCTTGCCCTTAATTTAATTACCTGCCTAGGTGCAAAACAATACAACAAAAAGGAATATTTAGAACATTTCAGTGTGCTTCTCTTTAGAAAATCATGGGGTTTTTTTGTTGTTGTTAAGTTCAAACATGTTTCTTTCCTATCCTTTCATCACAGTTATTTGGTGATTTGCCAATATGAACCTAATAAGGAGTCCACTAGATAGACTTATTCCCTGCCTCGTCTGCATTTTCACAGACCATTTGTCATACTTTAACACTGTTTGTGATGATAATATTGACAGGTTTCTCTCCCCAATTAAACTTTTGCTCCTTGAGAGAAGACACAGGTCTTATTTATCTTGAAATATCCTGCATGTATTAGGTAATTTAAAATGCAATATGATTTAGTAAATGAACGAGAATTATAAAAAAGTCAGTTAAAATATTCCAAGCCCTATCTGCACCTAATTCCTGAATGATGAGTCTATGATTTGTGCTCTCTTCACTAAACCAGTAATAGATTCCACATTTTCTGAGACTTTCCCAGTAAAGGATCTCTAAGGGGAACTGACCATGGCTTGGGCTTAGACTAACACACCACTTATTGTAAGTAATATATAGAAATTAAATGAGAATTTAAACAAGTAAACAAACTTAGGAATTCTGATTTCATTTCTCTTATTAGCTGACTATATATGTTGAGTATATGTAGTCAGTATTTTAATTATCCTCACTACGCAAAGTAGTAATTAAAATAAGTAAATAAATAACGTAAAATACGTAGTAAGTAAAAATAGAGTTTTCAGCACAGAATCTATTTCATTGTTGTTTTCAAATTCCTCACCCCGCCCCTCATCCTGAGAGCCTAGGTCTGACTAGGTTTCTGTCCTTCAGTTTGAATGGTCATACTCTTGCTTGGCAGAGAATAAATCATGCCCTAAAGTTTGTAGACTTTCTATAAGCAACCCAGTGAACAAAAAGATGCATTTTCAGTAACTGCGCTATAAAATTGTCAAGCTATTGTTTTCCAATGACATTACTCAAGTTAGTAAATTTATAAATACTGTAAAGAAAATTTTAAAACTTTCATAATTTATTGTTCAATGCCTATTAAAACACTTTGTTAGGAAGTGGCTATGTGCACTAATTTATCTTTTCATGATTTTACAAAAAGCACTAGGGCCAGTATGTTTTCAAAATAGTTATCAATTACCAATAAGAGTCTATTTTATTTAGTCACCCTATCTGTTAATTGATATTTTCGAGAATCAGCCATCATGCAGCAAATCTGCTAAGTAAACAGAAAAATTGGAAGGTGAAAACTTTTGGGTAACTATCTTCATTTTGATGCAGACAAGAAAGAAACTATGGTTGCTAAGGACAAAATACATAAAACTGCATGTGGTTGAATGCATAATAGACCTTAACGATGCCAACTACTGAAATAACAACTTTGAAAACATATTAAAAAACAGCAGAAATTTTAAAAAAGCATTGTTTTCCTCCTTTGAAAACTACCTAGACCACACTTTTCTTGTAAAAGCAGTTGAGGCTGTGCCACCAACTAAAATGAAAGCTTTGTTTCTTCTCTTTCGCATACAGGCCCTCAACTGACATATAAAATATTCTGGGAAACAAAGTATAACAGAGTCAGAATTACCGGGTTGATTTTGCTCTCGAAAACAGTTTTCTTCTACTTCTTGTGTAGCCTGCCAAGCTCATCATACTTTTGGCAGATATAAGGCACCTCTTTTGAATCAATCTCTTGAAGCTGGTTAATGCCACAAGCAGCCACTGTTACCTGGCAATACACATCAGAGGTTTTTATTATTGCTATTAATCAGTGAGGTGAACTGACGTTTAGAATGTGCATATAACAGGCGTGGCAACTTTCTCCCTATAATCAAAAGATTTTAAAGATATTTGGAAGATATTTGAGGAGGACCCTGGTTTGTTGAAAGGTCAAGGCTTTGAAATTAAAATTCATTGTTTCATTTATTAATTCAGAGTTTGACAAACTTTTTCTGTAAAGAGATACATAACTTTTTTTAGCTTCAAGGCCCATATATATGTTCCTCCTCTTCCTTCTCCACCCCCAACCGCCCACCCCAACCTTTAAGATTTAAAAACTTCTTAGTTTGTGGACTGGATATGGCCCACAGGTATCATTTACTGACACCTGATTTAATTCATTCAAGTGTTTTTAAGCAATATGGCCAAAGTCCTCATAAAACTTAGTGTACTAGCAGAAACGGATGAATAAAAAAGCAGCTGTACTACAGTGTGTCTGGTGTCATGATGTAGTATAGTTTGCTAGACCTAACTAAGCTTCAAAGGTGAGGTAATATGTGACAAAATTATTAGTAGAAGGAGATAGAAGATTAGAGGTGAACATTTGCTAGGAAGAGAGAAGAACCTGTAAAAAGGCCCTTAAGGGAGAGTTTGGTATAATTGAGAAATCACAAAAATTTTACATAGCCTATAATGTGGAGAAAAGAAGATGAAGAGCGGATCAGAGACAGAGCACGCAAGGCCTGGTAAGCCATATTAAAGAGTTTAACCTTACAGGCAATGAGAAGGCATTAAAACAATTCAATAAAGAATATGAAGTTGGGCTTCCCTGGTGGTGCAGTGGTTGAGAGTCCGTCTGCCGATGCAGGGGACACGGATTCGTGCCCCAGTCCGGGAGGATCCCACGTGCCGCGGAGCAGCTGGGCTCGTGAGCCATGGCCGCTGAGCCTGTGTGTCCGGAGCCTGTGCTCCGCAACGGGAGAGGCCACAGCAGTGAGAGGCCCGCGTACCACACACACACAAAAAAGTAAACAGGCACCTCAATGTTCATTGCAGCACTATTTACAATAGCCAGGACATGGAAGCAGCCTAAATGTCCACTGACAGATGAATGGATAAAGAAGATGTGGTACATACACACAATGGAACATTACTCAGCCATAAAAAAGAATGAAATAATGCCATTTGCAGAAAGATAGATGGACCTAGATATTATCATATTAAGGGAAGTAAGACAGAGAAAGATAAATATCATATACACACTACTATATATAAAATACGTAACAACAAAGACCTACTGTATAGCACAGGGAACTATACTCAATATTTTGTAATAACTTATATGGGAAAAGAATCTAAAAAAGAATATATATACATATATATAACTGAATCACTTTGCTGTACACCTGAAACTAATACAACATTGTAAATCAACCATATTTCAATTTAAAAAAATAATTAATTAAAAAAAGAATATGAAGTGAGCAAATCTGGATTTTTAAAATATCTCTCTGGTTGCAAAGGGAGATTGAATTGGAGAAATTCAAGACAGGAGGGAGGTCAGCATTTAGGAAGCAGTGGCCCTAGATACAGAAAAGTAGCTAAATTTGAGTAGGTAAATGTGAAAGGACTAAAGTTGAAATCCCATTTATGTATAAAAATCACTTACTCTTTTGGTATCTATAAAACTTAACTAATGACATTTCCTCAACTATTTGTCCTAGAAGGTTTTTGTGAAGCGCAAGCCAAATGACGTATATAAAATAACTTAGCAACTATAAAAAATATATACTTTTCTTATAAGAGTAACACTTTTCATTATTATGGTCAGCTAAGTTAAAATTACTAAGCACAGTAGCCTTGATAAAATTATATTTTGAATAACATTCAAAGAGGCAAATGAACATTTGCAAACCCTACTTTATCTCTTCTCTCCTAGATCTGGAGGCTCATGATTTGCTCCAGGAGAGCCTCCTGGTAGTTTGGGTGTCTTGCATCAGCTGATTCCAGATTACTAGCTCCCTTGTAGCCTCCCTATACTTACTTTGGAACTGGAAAAGTGACAGGCAAATGATTATCTTAAAACATACTCCAGAATTGCTAGGGAGAAAACTGCCTTTGTGTAGGTTAGAGAAAAAAAAAAAAACTTAACTGCCTGGTATAGAAGATCTCAAGGGTGTTCCAAAGACTTCAGATCAAAGGATGGAATGTCTTTTTTGGGACAAGGAAGGATTATTTTTCCCCTTCAGAGAGATAAGGGAAAAGGAGAATGAGGAGGAAATGGGGACAGTGAAAAAAGGAACCTGGGAAGAACAGAAGTGCCACACGGGGAGGGAGCCAGGAGCCAAAAAGCCAGGAGCCTTCAGGGAGGGAGTCCTGAGACCACAGGACTACAGAAAAGAGATGTCTAATTTCAAACTTAAAAGTGTTTACTGCCTGCAGAGACCACTTCAGCCTTCCCCATTACTCAGTTCTTCAGCACTTCAGGAAACTACTATATCGTATCAGTTTCATGAATGATTTGTACGAAGTGGATGTTGTAGATAATTGTTTTAGTTGCAGGTGGAAATTGGCAAGGGAGTTACATTTTGTGAGAAATTAGCATGTGGAAGCAGAAGGTTGGGTAATAGAGGAGATCATGAAACTATGAACTCTCTGCAAATCTGAAGAAAGCTTGGGAGATCCCTAGATTTATGTTGGCCGTGGAGTTGAGTTGAGGTCTTTTAGGTAATAATTTAGGTAATATACAGAACTCCAAGGAACAGAGGGCCTCTCAGCTGACTGTCAGTTGCAGGATCATCATGAATTATCAGGAAGCCCTGTTTCAGGCAACCAAGTCTACAGCTAAGAAGGTTTGAAACCACCTATTGATGCCGAGTGTTTAGAGATAACTAGCTAGTAATGCTACTAAATTATGCATGTATATTCTTCATACTTTATTAGTAGTAGAACAACCTATTAAATGTCTAGATAAACTTAAAGTTTCCTGTAAACCCATGCTCTACTTTTGAAAATTATCCATTTAATCTCTTTCTTGATATATATAAGTATAAAATAGAAATATACAGAGTACCTTTCATATGATCATTTCAAAATATGAAGCAACATTCATATGACTTCTGGGAAGAAGATACTAGTTTATTCGTTATATTGATGGAGCAGTGAAATGTATACAATATTAATAGCTAATGTGATGTTCTAAGAAGTAGTAAACTTCATAATCCTTTCTTGCACACTGTCTATGACTAGATAGCTCTGGGACCTTTAATAAGGTAATTCACTTCTCTGAGTCTATGTTTTCTCATCTGTAAGATGAATTGTTGAATGTAATAATTTTTAAATATCACAATTCTAAAATATTGTTTATTTTATGAATTGCAATGGAAAGGCCAGAAATATGTTATGTACTTACACTGTTGCCTTAGTGACAGAAATTTCTATCAGCATCACAAATGCATAGTAATGTATTTAGATGGAATGATTTATTAATCCATATAACTCTAAAGATCATAAAATAAGAGAGCTGTAAGGGATTTCTGAGTATTCCACCAAACCTCTAGTTTGGGACAATATGATCAATATATCCCCAAAATGGTCTCACTTCTAGAACATCTCCCATAAGAGAATTTTTTAATATATGACATCTATGTGCCAACTTGCTGGCATCAGGTTCTATGACTTGTTTGAGACATTTATTTTGGTGTCAGTTGCAGATGATGATAACTCTTAGGGACTTTACTTTAAAGACAATGAAAGGCCTCTCTCCTTCTCCTTGCCCTGTGAAAAAAGATCCAAAAAAAGGCTGTTTTCTCTTTTTTTCTACAATTCATCATCTACCTAGTTATTTCTCTTTTATTTCAGATTTACACACACACACACACACACACACACAGACACACACACACACACACACACACACACACACACTACAGATTCTTTCCAGCAGATAGAAAATATTGTGCACCTGTAAGTAGGTCGGTAAGGCCACATAATCTAATGTGGAAGGAGCTGGCTTCTATCCATTTGTGCATAACAATGTATGGGCAGTCAGAGCTGGATTCATGCTTTTTATTTTTGTTACTTTTAATGCAGTAGCAGATAGAAAACAGATACAAGCATTGCAGTTTTAAGATGAAAAGAATCCTTGAAACATCATATGCATTTGTCTTAAGGAAGATTTGTAAATAGCATGTTCTTATCTTTACATAAATGGTACTATTTTGAAATGCCAAGCAACCCTTTTAGGAGTACAGTTTTGCAGCCTTTATTTCTGAAAATATTTCAATAACTGTAATAAATAAAAGGCTTGAAGCTCAATACTCTCTTTTTCCTTCTGTCTTTTACTAACAGAAAAATGTTGAAAGCAGACTCATCGTTCAATATGAGAGAGATGCCAAATGAGTGAAAGAAGCAGTTATGGAGAAGAAACAGTAGAGTCTGGGCAACTTGCCTAAAGGGACACTTGGGTTAACCTTCATATTGGAATTGAAAATGTGAATAATTTTCTCTTCATTTTTCCCCTGGATTCTAACAACGAAGACAGTCTTTGAACTTGTTACTTGTTTCTTGTTCTTTTATCAAAGCAGAAAGAGGCAACAAGAGAACAGGTTTTGAGTCAGAAAGCCCAGAGCTTGAATCTAATCACCACTACTTACTTATATGATTCTTGTGAATATTCTTAATCAGTTTAATTTCAGTTTTCTCATCTAGAAATTGGTATGAAAATAATAATTACCTTATGATTGTATTATGAGAATTAAAAAGAAAATTACCTGCAAATAGTATACTATTTCCTTTGTACAAAGACATCCCTTATTAAGTTATATCCATTATTGTTATTTGGGTATATTGAATACATATACTGAATTTGAGTGTATATCCTGAGAAACAACTAAATAAAAAGAGACTGGCTTTTTAACTTTTCAATTTATAAAACTTCCCCTCTGTTTTAAATAATATGCATGAACAAATAGCGAAAATGACTATATATTCAAAATTACGTATTGGAATAAAATGTGTAAATTGAGACACTTATGTATTTTCAGAACTATGAAGTTGTAGAATGATTGAGTTTATCATATGTTACAGTCTTTGGATGCTTAGAGAAGAAAATGAGGCCAAAAAATTTAGTTCAGTTTATCTCTGAGAATAACTTTTCTTAAGTGGCTAAAATGAAAATCACGTCAGTAACTTATGCTGGATATCCTCTATTTGCCCTTCTGATCCTCTCTCTGACCTTCTCCACCCTGCTCTAATTGCATAAGACCAACCTTGACTGTCTATATTAACTGGCTCGTTTGCCCACTGACTTTGGCTTGAGTTCAGCCAGTGGAAAGCACAAGCAGGAGATCAAAAAGAAGCAGGAGAAATTATACTTCTGGCCAAGATGAAGTAAAAGAAATCATATTTAACTCCCTCTTGAAAAAACTAATGAATTATACAAATACATTAAAAATGCAATATCAATTATTGGATATCAGGTGGTATAGGACAGTGATCCCTGAGAGAGAAAAAACAAGCTGAAATCTGAAATTTCCCAGTTTACTGCCAAGAGAGTTTCCAGCTTGCAGTGCAGGAAGTGGAGATCTTTCTGTGTTGAGGGGATGGATGTGGGAAACAAGGAAGGCCAAGGCAGCTAGAGAAGACAGCTGCACAGAGAGAGTTTGTTCTAGGTATCTACAGAGGGTTCCTGTGGAGTCTTTAGCTTAGTATTGATCAGCATGTGTGTTGTGAGAAAACTGTCTAAGGCTTGGGGTGAAAAGCAACAAAAAGAAACAGGCAGAACAACTTTTAGTGTTAACAAAGATCAGGGGTAGTTTATGTTCCCAACAGATAGTAAAAAGCCTCAGAATTCATGGGACACTAGGTAAAGTACTCAAGATGGTATCTGTTCAGTAGTGGGACAAAATGAACTCTAAACAAAGGCTCTTCTGGTCCCATCTAACAAAACTTAAAAGCAAGGATCAAACCATATCCTAATAATTTAACTGTTTCCCAGGGAAAAACAAAACAAAACTCAAGAATATTTATAGAAATACAACAGTATCAGGCACTCTAAAAGGTAAAATCCACAAGGTCTGCTGAGCAGGAAAATGCAGTCCGCAATGTGCAGAGAGTGGTCAAACAACAGAAATAGACCATGAAATGATCCTGATGATAAAATTCTTAGAAAAGGATGTTAAAATAGAATCATTATAGTAACCATAGTCCATATATCTATATATTGGACAAGGTAGAAAAGACTGAGCATGTTAGGTACAGATATGGTGAAAGGTGAAAGGATTGATGAACTTGAAGAAATAACAGAAACTATAAAAAATAAAACACAGGGGAAAAAAAGACTGAAAAAAAAATGAACAGAGCATCAGTGAGCTGTGGGGCAACTTAAGGTGGCCTACTACATGAATAACTGAAGTCACCAAAGTAGAAGACAAAACAAAATATTTGAAGAAATAAGGGCTGGAATTTTTCCATATTTGATGAAAATTAGATAACCCACAAATCCAAAAATCTTAAATCCCAACCACAAGAAACATGAAGAAAAGTATACCAGGGCACATCATAATTTTTGAAAATCAGTAGTAAAGAGAAAAATCTTAAAGATTCCTAGAGGAAAAAGATCCATTATGTATAGAAGAAAAATAATACTATGTAACAAAGAAGGTGGTATCCCAGAATGAAAGGTTGGTTTAATCATTAAAATTTAATTAATGTAATTCATCCCATTAAAAGCATAATAGAAATAACATGATTGTTTAAATAAATGCTCAAGAAGCATTTGACAAAATACAATGTACATTCATGAGAAAAAACACTCAGTAAACTAGAGATAAAAGGTAATTGTCTCAATCTGATAAAGGACATCTCCAAAATCTTCTAGCTAACATCATATTTAATCATATTTAATTTTTTATTCTAAATTAAGAACAAAAGAAGGATGCTCTTTCATATTATTTCCATTGAACATTGAATTATAAGTCCTAGGCATTGCAATAAGACAAAAAAATAAGTGGCATAATTTTTTAAATTAGCAGTAAAAATATTGTTAGTCAAAGAAAACAAAGGGGTCTATATTTAGAAAACCTGATTGAATTCCCCCCTAAATAAAACACAAGTCAAGTTAATAAGCAAACTTACCTATGTTGCCAGATATAAAGTCAATATGCAGAAGTAAATTTTATTTTTATAAACTATAAATAAATTCTTGAGAAATACATTTTAAACTCAATTTATAATATCATAAATAATGTTGTTATATGCCTAAGCATAAATCTATAAAAACTGTGCAAGGGCTTCCCTGGTGGCACAGTGGTTGAGAGTCCGCCTGCCGATGCAGGGGACACGGGTTCGTGCCCCGGTCCGGGAAGATCCCACATGCCGCGGAGCGGCTGGGCCCGTGAGCCATGGCCGCTGGGCCTGCGCAGCCAGAGCCTGTGCTCCGCAACGGGAGAGGCCACAGCAGTGAGAGGCCCACGTACCGCAAAAAAAAAAAAGAAAAACTGTGCAAGACCTATTTCCAAAAACTAAAATACACTGTTGAAAGTAATTCAAGAAAACCTAAATAAATGAAGACAGGTGTCATTTTCAAGTATTGGAAGACTCTGTGTTATTAAGACAGCAAATTATCTCCCAATTGATCTATAAATTCAATACAATCCCAATCAAAATTCCAGCAGGAATTTTTGTATAAATTGACAAGAAACCTCTGAAATTCATACAGAAACCCGAATGATCATGTAAAGAATTAAAATTTCAGAAAATGTACAAATCTTGATATTAAAACATTTTATAGAGCTACAGTAATCATGACAGTATGAAATTGTTGTAAAGACAGACTAAAGATTAACTAAATAGAATAGAGAGTCCAGAAAATCTGTGCAAAATTCACACACATATATAGTAAACTGAATTTTGCCAAGGTATATAGTTCCTTCAGTTATAAAAAGAGAGTTTTGCTTTGTTTTAACAAATGGTGTTCGAACAGTTGGAGATTTCTATGAAAAACAAAATGACTTCACCCCTATTTCATTCTACATGCAAAAATTATTTAGGGTATAATCACAAACCTAATGTAAAAGCTAGAACCATAAAGATTTTAATAGAAACTATAAGACTATAACCTCAAGAACTTGGTGTAGGTAAAGATTTCTTTTTTTTAAGTATGAATGAGTGTATTTATTTTGAATAAAAATCAAAATAAATTATAAACTTTAAAATGCCAACAAATACTATAAGCATCACAAAATCCAAGAAAATAACCTTAAATGGACCCATCATTAATTATCTGTTTGGCATATTTCTATAATACTTTTCCCCAAATGTTTTCTAGCTGCAAACACTTTGATTGCCTTCTCAAATGACAATTTTGCAATGTTTTCTACAGAGAAACCTCAAAATAATTTAGTCTTTCCTCTAATATAGTTGATGAAAAAATTTCACTTATTAACCTTTTAGAAAATATTCTTTTCCAACTTCATAAATTTGCATTAACAGTAACACAAATTTTTAGGGTTGCTCTTAAATTTAGAAAAAATCTCACTCAGTTTCTTCTATTTAAGACCTGTAAGACTTCAGAACATTTTAAGTTTTCTTGTGCAAGAAGTAATCTTAAATATTCTTTGAAAAGATATTATGTATTACCCATTTTGTTGTCAAAGTTCTCGCTACATGCACATAATATAAATTATGTTGTCTTCACTCATATTTTGTAGAGACGCATAAAATGTGTGACTTGATTCAATATTTTTGTGGAAATGCATAAAACATCCAACTTGTCACATGGAAGTACCAGCTGTTTGCAGTAATGCTTATGGTTTGTGCTCATAAACACAAGCATTCTTATATTCTCTTTTCTCTATATTTGTTGAGGTATAATTGCGAAATAATAATGGTATAAGTTTAAGGTGTACAATGTCATGATTTGACATACATATACATTGTGAAATAATTACCACAATTAAGCTAATTAAGCATCCATCACCTCACATAATTACCCTTTCTTTTTTGTGTGTCGTGAGAATACTTTGGATCTAGCCTTTTGATTATTTCAAATATACAATACAGTATTATTAACTATAGTCACCATGCTGTACATCTGATCCCCAGAACTTACTCATTTTATAACTGAAAGTTTGTACCCTTTGACCAGTATCTCTCTAATTCCCCCATGCTGCTCCCCAACCCCTGGCAACTACCATTCTACTCCTTGTTTCTATGAGTTTGATTCTTAGATTCCACATATATATGAGATGATACAGTATTATATGAGATAATACAGTGTTTGTATTTCTTATATAAATACTGTATAAGAAACTTATTTTACTTAACATAATACTTATTTTACTTAACATAATACCTCCCAAGTTCAATCCATGTGATTACAGATGGCAAGATTTTTCTTTTATATGACTGAAAAGTATCCCATTGTATATGTATACCACATTTTCTTTATTCATTCTTCCGTAGATGAACACTTAGGTTTTTTCCATACATTGGCTATTGTGAATAATGCTGCAATTAACATGAGAGTACAGCTATCGCTTTGAAATAATGATTTTTGTTTCCTTTAGCTATATACTCAGAAGTGGGATTGCTGGATCATAAGGTAGTTCTAACTTTAGATTTTTTTGAGGATCTTCTATACTGTTTTCCATATTGTATTTGCCATAACACTATTTTCTATACTGTTTTCAATTTACATTCCCACCAACAGTGTACAAGGTTTCCCTTTTCTCAATGTCCTCACCAACATTTCTTTTCTCTTGTCCTTTTGATAATGGATATCCTAACAGGTGTGAGGTAATATCATATTGAAATTTGATTTGCATTTCCCTGATCATTAGGGATGTTGAGCACCTTTTCATATACCTATTAGCTACTTGTATGTCTTCTTGGGAAAAATGTATATTCAAGTCCTTTGCCCATTTTAAAAATTGAGTTTATTTGTTTTTGCTATTGAGTTACATGAGTTTCTTATACACTTTGGTTATTAACCCTTTATCAGATATATGGTTTACAAATATGTTCCCCTATTCCATTGGTTGCCCTTTCATGTAGTTTGATGTAGTCCCACTTTTCCCCTTTGTTTTCATTGCTTATGCATTTGGTGTTGTATCCAAAAAAAGTCATTGCCATGACCAATGTCAAGGAGATTTTTCCCTATGCTTTCTTCTAGGAGATTTAAGTTTCAGTTTTTGTATCTAAATCTTTCATTTATTTCAAATTACTTTTGTATATGATGAAAGATAAGGATCCAATTTCATGTTTTAGCATGTGGATATCTAGTCTTCCAAACACCATTACAGAAGACACTATCCTTTCCCTATTGTGCACTCTTGGTGCCCTTGTCAAAGATTAGTTGACTGTATATGCATGTGTTTACTTCTGGATTCTCTAGTCTGTTCCATTAGTCTATGTGCCTGTTTTTATGCCATTAGCATACTGTTTTGACTATTATAACCTTGTAATATAATTTGAAATCAGGAAGTATGATGCCTCCAGCTCTGTTCTTCTTGCTTAAGATTGCTTTAGCTATTCAAGGTCTTTTGTGGGTTTACATAAATTTTAGGATTGTTTTTCTACTTCTGTGAAATTTAGAATTTTGATAGGGATTACATTGAATCCGTAGGTCACTTTGGGTATTATGGATATTTTAACAATATCAGGTCTCCCAATCCATGGACACAGGGTATCTTTCCATATATTTGTGTCTTCATCGGTTGTTCTCATCAGTGTCTTATAAGTTTCAGTGTAGATATCTTTCACCTCCTTGGTTAAATTTACTTCTGAGTGTTTTATTCTTTTTGATGTGATTATACATGGAACAATTTTCCTACTTTCTTTTTTGGATAGTTTGTTGTTAACCTATAGAAATGCCACTAACTTTTGTATATTGATTTTGTATCCTCCAACATTACTGAATTTATTAGTTTTAAAAGTTTCTTGGTGAGATCTTTAGCATTTTCTATACATAAAATCATTTCATCTGCAAATGATGACAGTTTAACTTCTTCCTTTCCAATTTTGATGCCTTTTATTTCTTTTTCTTGCCTAATTCCTCTGGCCAGGACTTCCAGAATTATGTTGAATAGAAGTAGTGAGAGTGACACTGTGTGTTGTTCCTAATATTAGGCGGGAAACTTTTAGCCTTTCACCATTGAGTATGAAGTTAGCAGTGGATTTATCATATATGGCCTTTATTATGTTGAAGAACTTTCCTTGTATACCTAATTTGTTTAGAGTTCTTATCACAAATGGATGTTGAATTTTGTTAAATTCTTTTTTTCTGAATCTTTTGAGATGCTCATGTGATTTTTGTCCTTTATTCTGTTAATGTTTTGTGCATCACATTTACTGATTTGCATATGTTAAAACATCCTTGCTTCTCAGTGATAATTCCACTTGATCATGGTATGATCCTTGTAATGTATCGTTGAATTTGGTTTTTCTAATATTTTGTTGAGGATTTTTGCATCTATCTTCATCAGAGATATTGGCCTGTAGTTTTTTTTGTTTTTTTTGTTTTTTTTTTGTTTTTTTTTCTTGTAGTGTCCTTATCTGACTTTGGTACCTGGCCTATGCTGAGTGGGACTGGAGCTGGATCATGGGCCACTTCAGGGTCCACAGCCAGGAACAAGGTTAGCAGACCCAGTACCCAAGGCATGAGCAGATGTGGCTCCTCCCTTGTCCTTTGGCAGATGGTGCTGGTGGCAGGACCCAGGCCAAACAGTGCTGTAGCTGAGTCCACAGGGAGCAGCACTGTTTCCAGATGGGCATAGACCTGCCTTCTCAAAATGGCCCTTTTTGTTCTTGGGATCCACCAGAGTTTTGTAACCTCCTACTTGGATCCTAAAGCTCCCATAAGACACTTTTGTCTGTGAATGACTGCCAAAATATTATTTTTCTGGGGGGATATCAGCTGGGGATTTCATATTCTGCCAGCTTTCTGACATCACTCTCTAGGCAAAGGTTTTTAAACAAAACATAAATTTGATAAACTATAAAAAAATTGATACATTTTAATTTATTAAAAGTAAAAATTTTGAACATCAAAATAGACTACTGAGAATCCTGTCATAATGTATATGCATATCTAATCATTCTACTGTAAACTGAAATATCTTACCAATTTATTTGTCAATTACCTCAATAAAGCTGGGGGAAAAAAAGGGTACTGTTAAAAAAATAGTCAATCTACAGATGAGGAAAATTATACTTGCAAAACACATTTCAGAGAAAGAACCAATATACAGAAATTATACAAAGTAACAAGTCAATAATTAAAAAGAAAATCTATTAAAAATGGTTGAAGGACTTTAACATTCATTTCACAAAGACACAAAATGGTCAAAAGGCACATGAAAAGGTGTTTACATCATTAATCTTCAAGAAAACACAAGTTAAAATCATAATGAAACATCATTTTACACCCAGTAGGATAGCTAAGATTAAAAAAATATAAATGTTGGCAAATTTGTGGAGCGACTGGATCTCCCATTTTTTAATGGTGTGAGTATAAAATGGTACAACTACTTTTGAGAACTGTTTGGAAGTTTCTCATGAAGTTAAACATAAATCTACCCTATGATCTAGCAACTCTACCATTAAATATTTACCCAAAATAAAAAAAAAACATATATGTTTATACTAAGACTTATATAACTTAGTCTGTTTATGTGAAGAATATTGATAGCAGCTTCAATGATAATAGGTAAAACTAGAAACAACCCAAATATCCATCAAGAGTTAAATGGATAAACAAATTGTGATAGATTCACAATATAGAGTACTCCTCAGAAATAAATATGAACAAAGTACTGGTAATTTTAACAATAGAGATAAATCTCAAAACTACTTAGCGAAAGAATTCAGACACAAAAGAGTATAGACTATTTGACTTTATTTATAGGAAAGCTAAAAATAGGCGTAACTAATGCACATTATTAGAAGACCACTTCTTGATTACCTCTTGAAGGTGGTAAACTGGCTAGGAAGGGGCCTGAGGGAAGTTCCTGGGGTGTAATTACCTCTATCTTTCCTGAGGTTGTAGTTGCACAAGTTTATACAATTATCAAAACTCATCAATCAGGCATCTATTTTACGTAAATCTCATACCTCCAAAATGATAACTTGCTGATGACTCAGGTAAATTTGAGAAAAGCAAGATGATGCTAGAAATCAAGTAGATGGAAGAGACTTGAGAGCAGGCAACTACAGACAAGGTCAACATTTGTGTTAGAGGGAACGAAGACACATGGAGAAAGAAAGAACAGTGAGCATGAGATAGCCCATCATTATGAATAAAACTTCCCACCAGATTAGAAGAAAAACTGGAAAGACAAAAAAAATCTTGTCATTATTTACAATAAGTAAGAATTAGAAGAAATAAAGTAAAAGGTAGATCATGAATAGGATCAAACTTGGAGATTTAGAAATATGAAATGGATATTATGAGAAAGTTTACGGTATACAGAGGCATAATGAAGTTCCCAGTAGCTACTTCCCAGACCAAGTTTAGCTCCAATGTTAACATCCCTCTAGCCTTTAGATTCTGTGCTGCTTGGGAGAAGAATCTCAATTCTGGTAGAAGGAAAGAGAGAAAGAACCATTTTTCTTACTCTTACCTTTTTCATGTTATAAATCCTCAAATATATTTTTTAGTGTTAATAATCATTGTAAAAAATTTTTCTTTTTTTGTCAGTTCCTTATGATGATAAGTCACTGTATGGTTATTTATGCTAGAACGGATATGTTAATTTACTCATTTGCATCAGTTATGATACTCTTCCCAGAAAGAGAAAAACACCTTTATGTTTGATTAAACACACCTTGTGTGATTTAAGCGCAATTTTTTTTTTTTTTTTTTTTTTTTTTTTGCGGTACGCGGGCCTCTCACTGTTGTGGTCTCTCCCATTGCGGAGCACAGGCTCCGGAAGCGCAGGCTCAGCGGCCATGGCTCACGGGCCCAGCCGCTCCGCGGCATGTGGGATCTTCCCAAACCGGGGCACGAACCCGTGTCCCCTGCATCGGCAGGCGAACTCTCCACCACTGCGCCACCAGGGAAGCCCTAAGCGCAATTTTAAAGCTTCTTCCTCGTCTTGGTATTATTTTTTAGCAGGTCTGCTGATTCTTATCTCTTGTATGTAAAAAAAAAAGCAAAAAAGTTATTCAGCAGCTAGTAAGGAGGACAGCTTTATGTTATTGTCATAAAGTATGCTCAGGTCAATTGACAGGTATTAAAAACTCCATCTGAAATAAAATATTTTTCTGCTCTAAAACTGTATCATTGCTTTAGCTTCGTTTTTCTTTTAACTATTTAGATTTCACCTTACCTGTCACACCACTGTAATGACTCAAAAGTAGTCAAAACCATTTATGACATTTACACATGTATACTCTTTGAGCTACCATAACTATTTACATTAGCAATTATTTTTGCACTGCCTGTAACATTTCTTGTATTGCTCATGAAAATATTCTTTGATTGCTGTATTTATTTTTCTTGCTTAAAAAAATAGTACTTTTATCTGATATTTTCTTCAATAAATTCAGTATTAATAATGGTGTATCTACTGATACCTTGACCCTACAGATCCTTAATCTCCTCAAAATTAATGACTTCCTTGCTTGTCACTTTTGTGTTTACTTAGTCCTGACTCCCTCAGGAAGATTAAAGACGTTTCTTCTCTGTTCCCATTGCATCTTGTATAATACAATGGCAGTCATCACACTATGTTAGTTTCCACTGTTAAACTGTCATCAATTGGAACTACTTAATTTACAAAATGTGTATTCTTAAAACCATATAGACTTATTGTCCTTTTTTCCCATTTCTCACCCCTTCTAAGTTTGCTTTTTGTATTCAGGATTACAGTCCTTCTCATCTCCCTATTCTTCTCAGTCATATCCTATTTATTACTACTACCAAACCTAGACACAATTATGGTTAAAGGGAGAGAGAGAATACAATATGGAAAATACCACCTAGAGAATAGGTTCCCAAATGGTGATGTTGTTTTGGTTAATTCCCTATAGTTTAGGCACTGGTCCATGGTGTTTTAATTTCAGAAATTTATCTGTTTGAGTTTCATAAGCCAAATATATTCAAATTAATATCTATATCTACGTTAAAGCTAGGTTTACATCAATGAATATAATTGTTCTTATATCCAGAACTGTAGGGCCCAATACGGTGAACTGGATAGATATCCTGACATCTTATTAGTGGATCTGCTTATACTGAAAAGGCTGTAAAGCTAGATTCCCTTGATGCTGCTACTAACAACAACAATAAAACAATTCCTAACCCTTATCTAACATTTTTCTCTGTGTGTTCCAGAAATGGTTCTAGGCACTTTTTTTTTTTTTTAGAAGATGTTGGGGGTAGGAGTTTATAAATTTATTTATTTATTTTTGCTGTGTTGGGTCTTCTTTTCCGTGCGAGGGCTTTCTCTAGTTGTGGCAAGTGGGGGCCACTCTTCATCGTAGTGCGCGGGCTTCTCACTATCGTGGCCTCTCTTGTTGCGGAGCACAGGCTCCAGATGCGCAGGCTCAGTAGTTGTGGCTCACGGGCCTAGTCGCTGCACGGCATGTGGGATCTTCCCGGACCAGGGCTCGAACCCATGTCCCCTGCATTAGCAGGCAGATTCTCAACCACTGCGCCACCAGGGAAGCCCGGTTCTAGGCATTTAACATTTAGTTCTCACAACAGTGTGATGTGATAGGCACTAATATTTTTCTCCATTTTACAGATAATGAGACTGAGGCACAGATAGGTACAATGTAGTGAAGGTGGAATTTCAAACCAGATAGTCTGGTTTTAAGTTGCATGTTCTTAATCACTATGTCAGAATACCTCTCAATTAAATATACTTCATAAATTGGATTCATAAATGAGCGCGGAAAGAGGCAGAGGACATGAGGAAACCATTTTGCTGATGCAGATCATGGCAAAGGCAATTTGGTTCAGTAGTTAGCACTTCCAGATTTGATATTTCTCTGCAAAAGTAAAAGTTGCTTTTCTATTCATGTAGAAATGATGTAACTCTATGACATAAGAGTTGTTGCTAGAAGCTCACTGGAGTCTACTCTTCTAGCTATCTCAATTATACTGATAAACAACAGGTAATAAAACAATTTTGCTTTACACAAACTAAAATAGTGTCTGTTGCAGCTCCCGGTCTCTAACCAATACAATAATTGGTACCAGAAGTGGGAACAGCAACTGAAAGGGGCAGCAATAAGTGAAAGACAAGATAGGTGTCTTGCTACAGAAGATTCGATGGTACTGTTAGAAAAAATGGGATTAAAGGTGCTATTTTCCTACTCAAATTTTTGTACCTCAGAGTAGCCACCTTTAAGTTAAAAGAGAAGTTAGAAGACAGAAGAAGTGGAACCACTATATGGAACAGTAATTTTCAAGACAATGGATTATCCGATAATAAAGGACAATAATCCTTGAGAAGGTGAAAAAAAATATGGGCTCTATAATTGCTCCTACTTACTGTTCTGAAGCAATATCCAGGCTGTTGCCTTGGGAAAGGGAACTAAATCAGAGCCTGTTGGGCTCCCTGAGTTGAGGAGATAGAGTTGAGAGTCTAGGGAGACATTAGACAGCTAGTGTTACCAGGAAAAACTACCAGAGAGGAAACAGCTGCACAAATAGAGAGCCCCAGAGATCGTCAGAGGACCCCCATCAAGTATTTAGCTGAGTATTAATCACTGCATGGATGAGGAAATTACCAGAGACTAAGAAAGAAATCCTCAAAAGGTTGAAAAGTAAATAGTGCCCAACAGTCATACAGGGCTGCAGACAGTGTTTGTTCCAATAGCCAGATTGAACTCATGATTCACAGGACATTGTATGGAGTACTCAAAACAGTCTTGCCTCAACAATAGAAAATAAATAGCTGTAGCCTGAGCCCAGTCTCAGTCCTGCCTAACAAATCTTAAAAGCAAGCTCCAAGAAGACCAAACTATTTCCAAATAACTTAACTGCATCTCAGAAAAAAGTCAAGGTATTTAGAAATTGAAGAAGACACAAGTAAATGAGAAGATTTCTCATGTTCATGATCCAAATAATTCATATTGTTAACATATCTACACTACTCAAAGCCACCTATAGGTTCAATGCAATCCTTACCAAAATTCCAATGGCATTTTTTTCACAGAAATAGAAAAAATCCTAACATTTGTATGGAACTACAAAAGACCCCAAATAGCCAAAGCAATCTTGAGAAAGAACAAAGCTGGAGGCATCACACTTCCTGATTTTGAACTCTATTTAAAGCTATTTTAATCAAAAGAGTATGGTACTAGCAGAAAAGCAGGCACATAGACAAAAAGAACAAAGTCAAGAGCCCAGAAATAAACCCACACATATGTGGTCAATTAATATTTGACAAGGGAGCCAAGAGTCATAATGGGGAAAGATAGTCTCTTTAATAAGTGGTGCTGGGAAAACTGGATATCTACATGCAGAAGAATGAAATGGAACTCCTACCCTTATGCCATTTATAAAAATTAACTTGAAATGGATTAAAGACATAAATGTAAAACCTAAAACTATAAGACTCTTCGAAGAAAACTTAAGGGAAAAGCTCCTTTACATCAGTCTTGGCAATGATATTTTGGATACAGTAACATCAAAAGCATAAGCAACAAAATTAAAAGTCAACGAGTGGGGCCACATCAAACTAAAAAACTTTTGCACAGCAAAAGAAACAATCAACAAAATAAAAGGCAATCTATGGAATGAGAGAAAATATTTGCAGACATATATCTGATATGGAGTTAATATCTAAAATATATAAGAAACTCATACAACTCAATAGCAAAAAAAAAACCAATCCAACTTAAAAATGAGCAGAGGACTTGAATAGACATATTTTTCCCAAAGAACACATACAAATGACCGACAAGTATACGAAAAGCTGTTGAACATTCTTGACCATCAGGGAAATGCAAGTCAAAACCATAATGAGATATCACTTCACACCTGTTAGAATGGCTACTTTTAAAAAGACAAGAAATAACAAATACTGACCAGCATATGGAGATAAGAAAATCCTGGTGCACTGTTGATGGGAATATAAATTGGTACAGCAACTGTGGAAATCAGTATGGAGGTTTTTTCAAAAAATTAGAAATAGAACTACCACATGATCTGGTAGTTCTGCTTCTGGAACTATATATATGTATATACCTGAAGGAAATGAAATCACTATCCTGAAGAGATATCTGCACTCCTTCATTTATTGCAGCATTATTCACAATAGCCAAGACATGGAAACAACTTAGGTGTCCACTGACAGATGAATGGTTAAAGAAAATGTGATATATATATATATATATATATATATATATATATATATATATATATAACATGAATGGAACCGGAGGGCATTATGCTACGTGAAATAAGCCAGAGAGAGAAAGACTGCATGGTATCATTTGTATGTAGAAACTTAAAAAAAAATTCAAATAAGTCAAATACATAGAAACAGAGAGTAGAGTGGAGGTGGGGGGATGTTGGCCAAAGCATACAAACTTTCGGTTATATGATGAATAAGTTCTGGGGATCTAATATACAGCATGGTGGCTATAGCTAAAAATACTCTATTGTATACTAGAAAGTTGCTATGAGAGTAAAGTTTTAATAGTCTCACCATAACACAAACGATAAAATGTGAAGTGAAGGTTGTGTTAACTAACAATAACATGATAAACATTTCAAATCATTACACTGTACACAATAAATTTTTTTAACATCTTTATTGGAGCATAATTGCTTTACAATGGTGTGTTAGTTTCTGCTTTATAACAAAGTGAATCAGTTATACATATATATATGTCCCGATATCTCTTCCCTCTTGCATCTCCCTCCCTCCCACCCTCCCTGTCCCACCCCTCTAGGTGGTTTCAAAGCACCGAGCTGATCTCCCTGTGCTATGTGGGTGCTTCCCACTAGCTATCTATTTTACGTTTGGTAGTGTATATATGTCCATGTCACTCTCTCACTTTGTCACAGCTTACCCTTCCCCCTCCCCGTATCCTCAAGTCCATTCTCTAGTAGGTCTTTATTCCGGTCTTGCCCCTAGGTTCTTCTGACCATTTTTCTTTTCTTTTTTTAGATTCCATATATATGTGTTAGCATATGGTATTTGTTTTTCTCTTTCTGACTTACTTCACTCTGACCGTCTCTAGGTCCATCCACCTCACTACAAATAACTCAGTTTCATTCTGTTTTATGGTTGAGTAATATTCTGTTGTATATATGTGCCACATCTTCTTTATCCATTCATCTGTTGATGGATGCTTAGGTTGCTTCCATGTGCTGGCTATTGTAAATAGAGGTGCAATGAACATTGTGGTACATGACTCTTTTTGAATTATGGTTTTCTCAGGGTATATGCCCAGTAGTGGGATGGCTGGGTCGTATGGTAGTTCTATTTTTAGTTTTTTAAGGAACCTCCATACTGTTCTCCATAGTGGCTGTACCAATTTACATTCCCACCAACAGTGCAAGAGGGTTCCTTTTCTCCACACCCTCTCTAGCATTTATTGTTTGTAGATTTTTTGATGATGGCCATTCTGACTGGTGTGAGATGATATCTCATTGTAGTTTTGATTTGCATTTCTCTAATGATTAATGATGTTGAGCATTCTTTCATGTGTTTGTCGGCAATCTGTATATCTTTGGAGAAATGTCTATTGAGGTCTTCTGCCCATTTTTGGATTAGGTTGTTTGTTTTTTTGATATTGAGCTGCATGAGTTGCTTGTATGTTTTGGAGATTAATCCTTTGCCAGTTGCTCCATTTGAAAATATTTTCTCCCATTCTGAGGGTTATCTTTTCATCTTGTTTATGGTTTCCTTTGCTGTGCAAAAGCTTTTAAGTTTCATTAGGTCTCATTTTTTAATTTTTGTTTTTATTTCCATTTCTCTAGGAGGTGGGTCAAAAAGGATCTTGCTGTGATTTATGTCATAGAGTGTTCTGCCCATGTTTTCCTCTAAGAGTTTGATGGTGTCTGGCCTTACATTTAGGTCTTTAATCCATTTTGAGTTTATTTTTGTGTATTGCACACCATAAATTTATACAATGTTTTATGTCAATTAGATCTCAATAAATGGAGAAAAAAGAATATTTAAAGTAATATAAAATTATCCAGGAACCAACATGGTAAACTTCACTGTGTCTGATATCCAATAAAAAATTATTAGTCATGCAAAAATATAAGGAAAATATAACCCATAATAATAAGAAAAAATAATCAAAACCAAACCACATCCAGCACAGTTATAACAAAAAGCAGATCAGGAAACTGTTATTATCACTGTATCCCATAAATTGGAAAACCTATTGGAAAGATTGAACATGTTAAGTAGAGATATAGAAAAGATAAAAGAGATTTAAATTGATCTTCTAAAAATGAAAACCACAATGTCTGAAGTTAATAATACACACTATAGGATCAATGGTAGATTAGACATTGCAGAAGAAAAATTAAGTGAACTTGAAGACAAAGTAATAGAACCTATCCAAAATAAAACAAAGAAAGAAAAGAGCATTTAAGAAATTAATGGATCATGACTAATTTGTAGGACAACTTCAAACCACTTACTAAATGTGTAATTGGAGTCCCTGAAGGAAAGAAAACGGAAAAGTACAAAGCAAATATTTTTTTTAATGACCCAACTTTTTCCAAATTTAAATGAAAACAAAAACTCACAGATAACAGGAATCTCAACAAATGTCAATACAAGTAATATGAAGAAAACTACACCAAAGCATATCATAATAAAAAAAAGTGTTAAAAAGAAAATTTTTTAAGTTGTCAGAGAAAAATAACACATTATGTATAGAGGAACAATTGGTAAGATAACCAGATTTCTGGTTGGAATCAATGCAAGCAAGAGAACAAGAGAAGAAAGAAAGAAACTATTAACCTACAGTTTTATAACCAATAAAAATATCTTTCAAAAATAACGTAAGAATAATAACTTCTTCAGATCTACAAAAACTGAGGTTTTCATCACCAGCAGACTCATGCTACAAGAATTATTAAGGGCAGTCTTCAGATAAAAGGAAAATGACACTGGGTGGAAACCTGGATCTATACAAATGAATGAGAAGCACTGAAAGTGGTAACTACATGGATAAATATATAAAATATTTGTTATTTTGTGTAAATCTCTTTAAAATTAAATTATTTAAACAAAAATAATAATGTAGTGAATGTTTTGCACATATGCAAAACATTAGCTGCATATGTTTTGCAACTAAAATATATGATAACTGTGTAAAGGTCAGGAGGGAAGAAATGGAAGTATACTATTGTAAGCTTTTTTTTTTTTTTTTTTGCGGTACGCGGGCCTCTCACTGTTGTGGCCTCTCCCATCGTGGAGCACAGGCTCCAGATGCGCAGGCTCAGCGGCCATGGCTCACAGGCCCAGCCGCTCCGCGGCATGTGGGATCTTCCCGGACCGGGGCACGAACCTGTGTCCCCTGCATCGGCAGGCGGACTCTCAACCACTGCGCCACCAGGGAAGCCCCTATTGTAAGCTTTTAATACTATATATTAAGTGGTATAATACCACTTGAAGGTACACTGTGATAGATTAAAGCTGTATACTGTAAAGCTTAAAATGACCACTAACACACAACAAAACAAAGAATTATAGTTAATAATCCAACAAAGGAGATAAAATAGAATCATAAGAATATACAATTAATCTATAAAAAGACAAAATGAACACAAAGGGGACAAAGAATAGATGCGACAAATAGAAAACAAATAGCAAATTATAAATTTAAACCTAACAGTGTCAATCAAACCTAATGGCATTTAAGGCAAGTGGTCTAAATACTCCAACTAAAAGAGAGATTGTCAGATTGAATATAAAGCAACTCCTCACTATAAGTTGACAACAAGAAACACACTTTAAATATGAGAAAAATAGGTTAAAATGGAAATAAGATACATGCTGATACTAATATTTTAAAAGGCCTGGAGTGGTTATATTAATATCAAAGCATATTTCAATGCAAAGAACAGCACGGGGAAATAAGGTCATTTCATAATGAAAAAGGGTTAAATTCTTCAAGAGGACTTAACAAATCTGGTTGCTTACACACTTAATAATAGACCTTAAAAATACACAAGGCAAAAACTGATAAAACTGCAAGGAAAAACACACAAATCCACAATGATAGTCAGATATTTCAACAATACTGTCATGGTAACTAATAGAATAATTATACAGAAAATCAGTAAGGATATAGAAGATTTGAGCAATACTATCAACCATCTTGACCTAATTGGTATTTATAGAGAACTTCACACAAATACAGCAGAATACACATTCATTTCAAATGTATATGGAAATTTTACAAAAATATACCATATTCTGAGCAATAAAATAAGTGTAAACATACTTGAAAGGCTCACGTCATACAAAGCACATCTCTGACCAAGATCAAACTATTTTCATAATAATTTGGCATTATTTGCTTTCTTTTTCAGTCTCTTTTCTCATGAATTTACAGTGGAGTTTTCCAGAATCTACAAATGTGTGATATCAGAACAGATTGAATGCAGAAGCAGATATGAGACTCCAACTGTCTTCTATTAAGCCATACATTAAAGATATTTTCAAAAAATTAAAATAGTATCACTCTACTCACTGATATTTTTTGGAATAGTAGTTCTTTTTTTTCCATAAAATACATTAAATATGGTGATATATAAGCCTTTTAAGCTATTATTTTAAATTATTTAATACTAATTTCTAAAATTTCTCAGTTTTAATTTCTAATGTAAAAATTGATAGATATAACTCATATAAAGAAAGGTCCTCTTTGGAGATTCCAATAATTTTTAAGAATACAAAGGGATCCTGAGACCAAAAAATGTGATAACCATTGCTTCAAAACACAATTCAAACATTACAACTCTTTGATTCATAAAAACATAACTGGTTTCTCAATATGAATATCTCCATTTTGATGTGTCCATTTTGTATGACTCACATTGGATGTTTAACATGGTCAATGCCAAATTCATCCTCTCCTCCTCTCCCATGAAATCAGATCCTTCTATTAACGTATTTGTTTTTGTTAATACTTAATTCTCTGAGTCACTGACACTTGAAACCTTGGAGTAGACATAATTTCTTCTTCTTATGCCCATATTTTGGTCTCTCTTAGGTGTTTGTATTTCGTTAGTTTATTAGATACATCTGCCCACTAGATTGTAAGTTCCCTGAAGATAGAGTCCATATATTAATCATCTTCTCTATTTTCCATGATACTCATCCCTTACTCAAAGACAAGATTAGTGGAATGATTCACAACTGACTGTTTGATAAAAATGACAGCAAATAGGCACTGACAATGTATTCAATAGTACAGACACACTATTACTTGCACAACCTGGAACATTTATATTATATGCTGGAATTCATTCTTTAATACAAAATTATGAGTGTGTTTATGAGCCTCTGGTCATAATTAAACACAACAATGTAACTTGAATTATCTTTGAATTAATACCACCATAAAATACCAACATGTTAGGTAACGATAAAACATCAGTATGTTATGGAATCCTCAAGATCAGTTTGAAGCCGTGCAGAGAATTGTACTAAGCAGGAGAAGCTGCAATACATCCATATGGTTTAGATTTTGCATTAAGCTTGTTGTACATAAATTTGTGCTCCTAATTAAAATAGCCGTCACTGTTGAAAGCTGGGAAAAGCATTAACAAAGCCACCAGTGCCAGGCCCTGGCTTTGTTCGAAGTGTACACATTTTTAACCATAAGATAACGATATTTGAGGAGGATGAGTTATAATAGGGTCATAACAGGGAACAGTGGGGAAGTTTGACAATATGGCTGCTGACTGACACCTGCTCCTATGGGGTAATGCATGTTGTGAGGTAAGTTGTTTGCCCAGGGGTAGAGGAGCCAACAACTTTAGATATTTTAGAATGAAATCATGTTTGAGTGGAAAGGTAAGAGCACTGTGCTGATGGTGAACAAGTGGCAGGACCTTGATTGTAATTACCTGCTGTGGGTGTAGCTGAATGACGTGCAAGATTCCCTCTCTGAGTTGGCTGTATTGGAGGCACTGCCTGGTTTGCTAGTGACTTGCTTAGGTTTACCTTTAAGAAATACAATTTTATTGACATTTTGAAAAGATTATACCAACTTGTTACACTGCCCCCAGACCACAGGAAGCTATGTTTACCAGGATAAGTTATCTGGACAGCTAACACAATGAGGGGATCACTGTTCCCTAATTATCTAAACTGATAGGTGAAGCAATATTCCATGAATTACAGTACTTTTAAAAACATAATTTATGGCCTTTCCATTTTTTTTCCTAAATCATTTGCAAATTTGAGTTTAGACCTTAAACACTGTGGCTATCAGCTATGCCTGCTGTTACAATCAATGGTGCTATTTTTTCTACATTTTAATTTTTTTAAATCGAGTATGTCATGTTAACTTAGTCCAGGCATCAACTGGCTTTTGGCTAGTCAGTTCAGTCAAAGTGAATTTTGGAAATAGGTTGAAATTATAAAAATGCAGGAAGAATTTTTTTTACTTTAATTCATGCAAAAGTTAACCAGTTTAAATTTCTGGACAAGAAAACCCCAATCAAGAAGGAAAACACAAGTACTACCTTCATTTAAATTTAGTAATCTTTTGTTGATCCCTTAAGTAACAGTTTTTAATATGTACTATGGACAAGTGGCAGGTGGCTGAGAAAGAATCAATCTTTCATTCTATCAACAAACATCTATTGAGAGTCTTGTATGAACCCAGCACTGATAAAGAAAATCTACATAAAATATCCTAGTTGCTTCTATAGAATGGGATAGAAGTTATTGTACTTCTAGAAAATATAAATGGTCAATATTCTAGAGCATACAAAAGCACCTAGACCCAACTATATTTATGCATTTCTATCATAAATAGAAATATTATTAGCATTGATGTGACAGCATCCTTAAAAACAAATAGTTACTTTAGTATTCTTAAACAAGGCTTAGATAAATGATTTAAGAGTTCCTTGGTTGCTGAAGTATGGATAAATTATAATCAAATAAAGCAGTTAAATCAAATGTACTCAACTGCATTATAAGACAACTGTACAATTCTGAGTCCATTTTAACCATTATTCCTTTTACCCTAGAGAGATGGAAACAGTTTTCTGGTCTGGAGACTGCTAGGTCTTTGTCTTAGTCTATTCCTTCACTTCATGGTCCAACACTCTCACCTTAAGCCTAACATTGTCACAGATCTTGCCAACTAAACTACACATCTCCTCTTACAGTATTATGTTTGCAGCAAACTTGCAGAGGGAGACTTCTGCAAGTTACTTAGTCTTTAGGTAGATAAGAAGTTCTAGTGAATACTATTTCTTATTAGATTTCTTTCTTTTTCACTTTTCTTCCTTTTCGGTTTCTATGCTGTTGGACTGTTCTGCTCTTGTCTAATTCTCCTGAACTCTCTGTTCATGCTACTGTTGCTTCCTTTAATGCTATTACTTATCCATATTGCTGTTGGCCCTAAAAATTCCATCTGAGCCTTTCTCTCTGTGGTTTGCTTTTGCGTTGATTATTTGAAAGACAGAAAGGGCTATTTATCTGCCACTTAGAAAATTTCATCATTCTGATTTGAGGAGACAAGCTCTCAGGCTGTATCATCAGAAAGGTCCTTGGTACAAGGGAGAAAACACACTGTGTCTGCAACATGCCAGTTAGTCTTCGTGATAAAGCACCTGCCACTTATCAAGGCCTCCAGCTGAAATCAGAGACCCTGCAAAATCACCACCTCTATAAATCCACTTTTAATTCTTCATACTTTCCTGGGTAAATAAACATGTGATGTCACAGGAAGATTTTTGAGAAACACTGAATGATTTCTAAAGAAAGATCTCTTTCCTTCTAATTTTAACTCACCATGAATAGATGGGTGTAATCCAAAAAGTTCTGAGCATTTTTTTGAGTGTAAGCTGGGCCAGCATTTCCTGGAATTGATCTTGATTGGAGGCATCTGGTTTATAATCTCAGCATTACAAAGAGGCTCTGAGACTCCAACTTGAGCTGGCAAATGAGTTTCAGTGAGTCGTGTCTGGAAAAGCCTCTCCTTTGGGGACAACAAATTCTATAGGTTCTTTTAAAATTAAGTTGCTTTGTGAAAACTGGCACTGACATACTTCAGGGTTTTTTAGATTTCAAAATTCTAATAACATGAGAGGTGATCTGATAATTTTTGTTTATAGACTCAGGAAATTGATGAGAAGCACTGTACAATTGAGAAGTTTTCTATAATAATTCATGGATCTTGGGTCATCATGGTATCCAATCTTATTTAAAAAATGGCCTCATTAATCATTCTCATAAAATTGACACGTAATGTTTATTTCAAGAAAAGCTTCTGCTCATTGTACTATGTTTCTCTTTGTTCAAGTGAGTCATCTTTATAGGCTTGATGTGATTCAAATATTTGTAGGACATGTTCTACTTGATTCATTACACTTGTTTTCAACAATTTTTCTAGACATCTACTATATAAAACTGATAAAAATGAAGTTGTACTGTTGAAAAAAGGAGGAATGTATTGGACCCCACTCACTCATCCTCCCTTCATTTCCTGCTCCAACCCCAGAGGCACCTCAGCAGAACCCCTAACATCCAGTAAAGCTCAGATCAAAAATCAGATTGCTAATCTAAAGCACAGAATCCTGGACACAGCCCCGATTTTCAGCCTCTTGTAAAGATATCATGGTAACCAAAAATTTTGTAACCTTAACATTTAAGGTTTGGTAAAAATGCAGGCACTTTTACATTTTTAGGGAGTATTTTTCCTTGCTTTATATGCTCCCTCAGAATTTTTCATTTTATAATTTTTATATCACAAAAATTATACATACTAATGTAGAAAAATCATAAATTAAAGTACAATAAAGACAGAAAAACAACAACTAATATTTGTAGGATCTTTTGTAGATCTGCCAGGCTCTATTCTATGTCTTTACATGTAATAATTCATTTAAATCACCTAACAATTCTATGAGATTGTTATTACCATTATACTTATTTTATAGATGAGAAAAACAAGGAAGAGAGAGGTCAAATAATTTGCCTAGTGCTATAGAGCTAAAAGAAAGACTGGCATATGACTTTTTGTATGCACGGATAGCCTCAGACCATATTGTTCTTTTCAATTAACAATGTATGTCCATGTTAATAAATATGCCAGTTATTGATGATTCCATAGATACACAGACAAGCTACGTATACATTAGAGTTACTCAAAGAGGAATCAACACACATACTCATTCTCTCTCTCCCTCTCTCTCTCTGGATATCCTTTAGAGAGAGGTGAGGAGATTGAAAGGGGAGCAACCATCTCTGTCTCAGCCAGAACAGTTTTAAATTTTACCTCTTTCAAATATTAGGGTCTCACTTACAATTTTGTTCGAAGAAGAGGTGTTTTTTTAGATTTAAAAGAAAGTTGAAATGCTTAGTTTTAGTCAATAGAGAAGACATAAGCAGCTTATCAAATTGCTTCCCAGCATTAACTAATGAACAACATTTTATAACTATATACAATATCAGATGTCAAAAGAGTATGATCTTAGCAACAAGCAATATGTTTGAATCCCCGTGGTTGACTAAGGCTTGCAGATAAGCCAACAAAGAAGTTTTCTTAGCGAAAAGTAGCACTGGTCTGTTAGGTTAGAAGATTCAGTAAAATTGGAGATTATTACTAACTTAAACTAGCACCAAGAGGCATCCCTGCTGAGGTGAAATTTTAATGAAAGAAACCAAAAAGGGAAAACCAAGGGAGCTGAAATATGTCCTACAGAGAGGATACCATGATAACAATACCATAAAAGTCAAAATGATGACTAATCAGATTGGTATAGAAACAAGATTCTTATATTGAAACATTTGTGGCTACAAATACTTAAGCAATTAGAGTGGTATAAAAGAATAACATAATCCCATAAAGCAAATAATCAAATTAATGATTGAATTAAAAACACATAAAATATACAATAAGAAAGATACGGCTAGAAAAAAAATCAGTCCAAATGAATGTATCAAATTCCATTTCAAGTATTCTAGTAAATATGCCTTATTCACAAAATTTAAGAGTTTTTTTTTCAGGTACAGGTAGAGAAGTTTAGATTAGGAATGTCTTCTTTTTCAAAATTTAAAACTAATATATTGAATTAATATATGTTTAGAAAACAAATGACCATTAACAAAGAAATAAAGTGACACAGACAAATTTATATTCATTAAAATGCATTAAACACAAAGATTAAATATATCAAATTTCATATATTTACCACAGGGAACTGCTCCTTGAAGTTTTCTTAATGTGAAAAATTCTGACTTCAGACTACAGTGATTTTAGACTGTTTGTGATGAAACGCGATGTCTGAGTGATTTTAAAAAGCCACTTTACTTTCAGTTAATGGGTAAATTATAAAGTATTTTTATACCTGTTTCTAATAATATTTCTCCATCAATTCAATTAGAGATTTTCAATCCCATAACTCACTTTTTATAACTTTCGACCACTGAAAGTACTTGTCATTGGAAGTTACCCAAGACTTACCACATAAATTATGAATGTCCTTGTTACAGTCTTCCTGACACACCTAGAAGTATAAAGCAAAGAAAGGGTGAAAAATGACATTAATGACATTAATTAATTTTGCTGACTTTTTCCCATGTTTATTGAGATATAACTGACATATAGCATTGTGTAAGTTTAAGATGTACAATGTGTTCATGTGATATACATATACTGCAAAATGATTATCATAATAGCATTAGTTAACACCTCCATCACCTCATTATAATTACCTTTTTTTTTTGTAGTGAGCACATTTAAGATCTACTCTTTTAGTGACTTTCAAGTATGTAATACAGTGTTAACTATAATCACCATGCTTCACATTTTTTTTTTACTTTTGTGGTAAATAACAAATTATAATATCTTGACATCTATGGATATGGAAAATAAAATTTTTAGATGTGCTGTGAATTCAGTAGATGAAATAATCTAGTTGTTTGTTTTGTATACTATGTTAAAATAACAATTAGTGGCAGTGGAAGAGAGTTTGTATGTGGTTTATAAAAAGTTTACTCAACAATTAAAAAAAACCCTCAAAATGAAGATCCTTCTCTGTCAGTACAATATAGTTTCATTTTTATACATTGATGCCTAGGGCAGGGGTCCCAAACCCCCTGTTAGGAACCAGACCACACAGCAGGAGGTGAGCGGCTGGTGAGCGAGCGGAGCTTCATCTGCTGCTCCCTATCGCTCCCCATCACTCTCATTACCACCTGAACCATCCCCCCAACCCACCCTGTGGAAAAACTGTCTTCCACGAAACTGGTCCCTGGTGCCAAAAAGGTTGGGGACTGCTGGCCTAGGGCAATATCATTTGGGGGATTTTTATTCAGAATGAATAGAGGAACTCAAAGTATATTTATGCCTTTCTTTTTTCTTTTTAGAAAAATTTACTGTGCAATGGCATATGGTGACTTGGTATACATAAACAGAGTGCTGTACAATGAGGAGATTTTAAATGGAATTTTTAAGGAATACTTGACAATTTTTCTTTTAAAAAATTTGAAAAGTAAATCTGTGTACTGATGGAATAGGATCTAATCCCAAAATAGGATCAATATACCAAAACAGATGTAAAAATAGTCTTTTTAGCAATAGGCCATTTCTCTATAGATTGCTGAATACCTATTTACTGTCTAGATTTCCAATTTCTAAATATTATAGTAATATTTATAGCATGCCCTATATATTGGCAAATTTAATGTCACAAAAAAATACAGCAGATTAAAGTATTTGGTATATAAATTATGGCATAAAAAGAGGTAAGGGAAAAAGAGGATTTTTATAAACTTCATATTTTTATAAACTTCTGTAAGTCTCAAAAACATAGAAAAATTACAAGGCAAGGCAAGGATGTCCCCTCTCACCACTCTTTTTAAACATCACACTGGAAGTTTTAGCTAATGCAATAAGACAAGTAAAGGAAATAAAAGATATACAGATTGAGAAGGGAGAAATAAAGCTGTTCACAGAAGACATGATTGTCTATGAAGAAAATTCAAAAGGATAAACAACAACAAAAAACCCTTCTGAAACTAATAAACGATTATAGTAAGGTTTCAGGATACAAAGGTCATATATAAAAGTCGGTCATTTTCCTATATGCCAGCAATGAAAAAGTGGAATTTGAAATTAAAAACACAATACCATTTATACTAGCATCTCCCCAAATTGAAATAATTAGTTATAAATCTAACAAAATATGTGCAAGATCTATGTGAGAAAAACTACAAAACTCTGATGAAACATCACAAATAAGAACTAAGTAAGTGGAGAGATATTTTATGTTTATAAATCAGGGAACTCAATGTTGTCAAATGTCAGTTCTCCTCAACTTGATCCAAGGACTCATTCAATAAAATTCTCAGCAAGTTACATTGTAGATATCAACAAACTGATTCTAAAGTTTATTTGGAGAGGGAAAAGACTCAGAATAGTCAACACAGTATTGAAGCAGAGGGACAGAGTTGGAGGACTGATGCTACCCAACTTCAAAACTTATTATAAAGCTACAGTAATCAAGACAGTGTAGTATTGGCAAAATAATAGACAAACAGATCAATGAAACAGAAAAAAGACCACAGAAATAGATCCACATAAATATAGTCAATTGATCTTTGACAAAGGAGCAAAGGCAATACAGTGAAGCAGACAGTCTTTTCAACAAATGTTGATAGAACAATTGGATGTCCACGTGTGAAAAAAAAAAGAATCTAAATGCTGACCTTACACCCTTCACAAAACTTAACTGAAAATGGATCATAGACCTAAATGTAAAATTAAAAACTGTAAAACTCCTAGAAGATGACATAGGAGAAAATCTAGATGACCTTGGGTATGGTGATGACTTTTTAGATACAACACCAAAGTCATGACCCATGAAATAAAGAGTTGATAAGCTGGATTTTTGGGACTTCCCTGGTGGTCCAGTGGTTAAGACTCCACACTTCCAATGCAGGGGGCATGGGTTCGATCCCTGGTCAGGGAGCTAAGATCCCACATGCCCTGCAGCATGGCCAAAAAAAAGAAGAATTGATAAGCTGGATTTTTTTGCAGTTAAAAACTTCTGCTCTGCTAATGACAACGTCAAGAGAATGAAAAGGCTAGCCACACACACACACACACACACACACACGAAAGGCTACTGGGAAATAATACAGGTTTCCCCCACTATCCAAAAGTAAAGCATTCTTATGAAACCTTTTATAAGCTGAAATGACATAAAGCAAAGAAGCAAATACCTCAGGGCACATCTTGCTAATGGATGCACAAGATAAATCAAATAAAGCACAGATGCTCAAGATACAGTTCACAGCCATGGCAGTTTGATGCTGAGTGTAATTCCTGGGAAAGGAACCTGGCAGTGTCACTACCACTCCTCAGGTGCGAGCTGCTTCTATAATTGCTTCCTGCAAAACAAACGCTGAATGCTATCATTTCTTCTTTAGGTTAGTGGAAACAGCTGCTAATGTAGACCTTTCATAAAAGTGAAGCGGTGCAAAGCAAATTTTTGAAAAGCGGAGAATACCCATACTTGCAAAAGACATATCTGATACAGAACTGTTATCCAAAATATATAAACAACTTCTAAAATGCAAAAATAAGAAAACAACTCAATTTTAAAAAGTGGGCCAAAGACCTTAACAGACACCTCACGAAAGAACATATACAGATGGCAAATAAGCAAAGATGCTCTACATCATATGTCATCCAGGAAATGCAAATGAGAACAACAGTGAGATATCACTACACATCTATTAAAATGGCCTAAATCTGGATTACTAATATCAAACTTGTCATTATATATTTGTCCAAGCTCATAAAATGTGTGACGCCAAAAATGAACCCTATTGTAAACTATGAACTTTGGGAGATAATGATTTGTAAATGTAGGTTTATTAGTTGTAACTAATGGACCACACTGGTGGGGGATGTTGATAATGGAGGAGGTTATGCATGTGTTGGGCCAGGAGTATACAGGAAATCTCTCAGTTCCACCCAATTTTGCTGTGAAACTAAAACTGCAGTAAAAAGAAAATAAAAGTCAACTTTTAAAAATATAACAAGACTTCCGCATTCAACCATGAGGAAGTTGCAGAGTCTGTACTTAACTTCCTAGAAACAACCAGAAAACTGGAAAAAAGACATCAAACACCTGTTTTCAGATATTGGGAACTACATAGTATAAAAATGTGATCCCTGACAAAAAGGGAAATGATAGAAACAAGCCCTACAAGCCCTGTGGCTCTCCTTCTGGAGGCACAGTCAGGACTATGGCAGATTCAGGATAATCATAAGCAGGACATGGTAATCTCACTGACGGAAGAAAAAATATTTCAGTTCAGGGTGTAAAAGCAAAGTTCCAGATGAAAAGAATTTTTCATAAAAAGACCTTCAGGAATCTCCACAGTAGTCCCCTTGAATCTGATGTTAAAATTAAACTGTACATACATACAACAGAACTCCATGAGGCCAGGGAAAAAACTCCCTGAGGCCAAGGTGCTGTAAACTGCAGAAGTCCTCCCAAGGCTCACACAGGAAAGGGAATCATTCAGCTCGACCAACTGGACTGGACAATTCTTGATGATCACCAGAGCAGTCACTGGAGACTCCAGAGAGCCATACTTAAGTGGAAGAACTACATTATTCCTAAAGACTGGTCAATACCTACCCTGTCAAGTGTGAAAACAAGTCTCAAAAAGATCAAACTGATCCAGAATAACTAAACTGTCTTCTGGAAAAAAAAGTGCAACAATCTTTAAAGGAAGATAACAAAATCCAAGCACTCAACAACATAAAATCACACTATACAGCAGCCAATCAAAAATAACTAGAAGACCAAGAAGCAAGAAATTGTGACACATAAGCAAAACAATCAGTCCCATATATTCTCAGAAACTAAGATTAGAAAGTAATTTCATCAACCTGATAATGAACATCTATAAAATCCTACAACTAACATCTACTTCAGGTTGGAAAACTGAATGCTTCCCTCAAGTTCAGGAACAAGAAAAGGATTTCAGCTCTCACCACTTTATTCAACAATGAATGAAAGGCATGCATTTTGGGAAGTAAGAGATGAATTTGTCTTTATTTACATGTGACAGGATCATGTATGTAGTAAATCCTAAGGAATCTTTTTGAAAACTACTCAAAATTATAAATGAGTTTAGGATAAAGTTTCAGGATAAAAAGTCAATATACAAATATCAATTGTTTTATATTCTAACACAACAATTGGAACTTGAAATTTAAAACATGTCGGTTTTAATATAATATAATGCAAACCTATGAAATATTTAGGATTATATTTAATAAGATATGTGCAATAATTCCTAAGAGAAATTAAAGAAGACCTAAATAAATGGTGAAATACAGTGCTTTCCATGAATTAAAAGTCTCAATAATGTTAATATGTTGAGTCTCTCCAAAGTGATCTATTGATTCAATGCAATTCCAATGAAATCTCATGAAGTTTTTTTTTCTGAAAATCAACAAGTTAATCCTAATGTTTAAAAAATACATACGACATAGAATAACCAAACAATTTTGAATAAGAAAAGCAAAGAAAAACTTTTAAGCGGCAAAGGATTTGCATAGACATTTCTCCAAAGAAGATACATGAATGGCCAGTAAGCACATAAAAAGATGCTCAACATCACTAATCATTAGGGACATGCAAACCAAAGCTAGAATTAGATACCACCTTACACCTATTAGGATGGATACTATGAAAACAAGAATGACAAGTATTGGTGAGGATGTAGAGAAATTGGAACCCTTGTGCACTACTGGTGGGGATGTAAAATGATACAGCCATTGTGAAAAATAATATGGAGTTGTTTCAAAAATAGAATTACCATATGATCCCGCAATTCCACTTCGGGGTATATACTCAAAAGATCTGAAAGCAAGGTATCAAAGAGATATTTGTACACCCATATTCACAGCAGCATTACTCACAATAGCTAAAATGTGGAAGCAACCCAAGTATTCATGGATGAATAGATAAGCAAAACATGGCATATATATACAATGGAATCTTATTTAGCCTTAAAAAAAAAATTCTTCAGTATGCTACAACATGGATGAACCTCAAGGATATTAGACTAAAGGAAATAAATCAGTCACAAAAAGACAAGTATTGTAGGATTTCATTTTTATGAGGTACTTAGAGAAGTCAAAATCATAGCTATAGAAAATAGAATAGCGATTGCCATGGGTTGGGAATAAGGGGGAATGGAGTTATTGTTGGATGGATATAAAGCTTTAGCCTTAGAAGATTAAAATAGTTCTGGAGATGGATGGTGGTGGCAGTTTCACAACGATATGAATGTAATTAATGACACTGAAGTGTACACTTAAAAATGGTTAAGATAGTAAATTTTATGTTATGTGTATTTTACCACAATAAAAAATGGGGGGAAAATCAGTCAGTGCAATTCACCCTATCAACAGTTTAAAGAAGAAAATCATGTGATCATCTTAATAAATGTGGAAAAAGCAATGTGTTGAAAACTCTCAGCAAATTAGGAATAGAAATAGCTTCTTCAATTTTGGTTAAAGGGTATATACTAAAAATCCTACAGCTAACATCACTTGTAATGGGAAAAATTGAATGCTTTCTCCCTGAGATTGTGAAAAAGCAAGGATGTCTGCCCTCACCGTTTGTATTCAATTTATAGTAGAGGATACAGGCAGTGCAAGTTCCTTGGATAACAATTAAAAGAATAATGCATTACTATAAGTTAATAGAAGAAAATAATTATTATTAAAAATGTTTGGTTAATCTCAAAGAAAGGCAGAACTGAGAGAAGCTTATCTCTAGTTGGGAGCAGAGACAGCAGTTAGCAACAGGGGGAAGATAATCAATGAATGTTCTGTTGTTTGTTCTTTGTTTTAAAACTAGAAAACACTAAAGCTTGTTTTCATACTGGCAGTAAAAATCCAGTATTTTTAAAAGTGGTTAATATAGTGAGAAGAGGAAACAAATAGAAAGTTCTTTGAGCAGGTGGCAGAAGATGCAATCCAGTGCATTAAGAAGGATTAGTATTCGATAGTGAGAAAGGCTCTTCCTCAGAGCCCACTTACTCATTAGCACAGTAGGAACAGTTTTGGGGGCTTACAAATGATTTTAGGGGTCCGCAAAAATGTTTTCGTTAATTTTAAAGCCATAATGTCCTGCTCTTCCTTCATCGAATCACAACAAAACTAGTATGGAAGCAGATCCAGGATTGTTGGCAGATTTGGTGGTGGAATTAGAGAAATCACCCATCTGATCACTTTTATATTCTCTATAAAATATGAGATTATCTGGCAGTAATGACTTGGTACCTTAACAGAGACATAACGAATTAGAAAAGTAAAAAAATATATACAATAGACATTTCTGAGAATAGTGAGCATAATAGAGAAATACAGAATGCTGAATAGGGGTGGGTGCTCATTTGAAATCAGAGATCATGCATATAAACAGCAATGCCGTTTTGCTAGGCTGTGTGATTTACCCCAGAAAAAAATAAGTGGCTCAATTCATGTAGTCTCTGAGGTGTGTTAGTTGCCACTCAGGGAAAGAGGAGAAAGGACAAAAGGAAATTCTTGCTCTCTCCCCTTGGCTTGATATCTCTTCCTCACTTAAATATACATATATCTCCTTAAGTGAACGGGATTTACTTTAAACTTTAGGATAATTTGAAACTTTTATAATTCTAAAAGACATAAAATGCAGAAAATGTGGATCCATATTTGGTTTACAGAATCATAAATGGCATGGGTTTGGGAAGATAGGGCAAAATCCTGGCTACTCACAGCTGTGCAACCTTGGACAAGACGCTTAACCTCTCTGAGCCCTTATTGTCTTCAACTGCAGAAGGAAGAACCTATATCTAAATTATAATGGTTTTGATGAAGATTTATTGACATTATGTACAAGGAACAATTTAGTACAGTGCTTGTATGTGACTGTTACATTATTAATTAAAGGAAAAACTCCTGTCAATGAAAGTTATTAACAAAAATTGAAACATAATCAAATCTTCATATATTGTCAAAGTTTTAATATGATCCCAAAAGTGATCAGGAAGATACACACATACCTCTTTAAAAAAAAATTATGTCCTTGGAAAATCATTCTTTCATGCTATTATTCATTTATTGCATAAATATTTATCTAACATATGCTCTATGCCCAGCACTTCCTGAGTGCTGGAATACAGTGGTGAATCAGGCTTCTGAAGAGCCCTTTAATCCTAGCATTTTTTGACTTGGCACTGAGTTTAATTCCACATAACTCAAAGTTTCACATGCAGAGAACAAGTAATCAAACCAGTGTGAGTTCTCAACTCTGCTCTTTCTTTAGGGAACTATCTTGGTTATTTTGAGGACAGATAACTGCTAACTCACATTGGCTTTTCTGCATGACTTGTTTTCCTCTCTAACAGAATCTGCCATTTACCTGATATTTAAAAAAAAGTAAGCCCTGCTTTCTGATCCCCTGTGGCTCTCCCTATGATGGCATATGAGAAATACATTCTTGATCAAAGCTGATCATAGATAGCAACATATCTGAGCTGTCTCAGCCTTGTTGTCCATAGAAATGCCTGCACTAAGTTATAATTCAATGTCATGAACTAAGCTCTTATCAAAAGCTGATATAAGAAATGCCCATTTTTAAAGTGATACTCTGTTTTCTGTAAAACGTGTGTTGAAGACATCATCCATCATTGTTACTCAACATCCACACAATAAATCTCATCTAGAACATAGGGATAGGAGAGTATTTGTCTCACCAGATAAACTTTTATGTTTTCTATAATCTGACAAAAGTAATATAGCATAATAGTTAAGATGATGGCTTTGGAGTCAGAAAGATTTGGATTTGAGGCCTAGTCCCAACATTTTCTGAGAAGGGAAATTAAATTTTTAAGTCTTGGTTTTCTCATTGGTAAAAAAGAAATCCTGGATTTTTTTTTTTTTTTTTTTTTTTTGCGGTACGCGGGCCTCTCACTGTTGTGGCCTCTCCCGTTGCAGAGCACAAGCTCCGGACGCGCAGGCTCAGCGTCCATGGCTCACGAGCCCAGCCGCTCCGCGGCATGTGGGATCTTCCCAGACCAGGGCATGAACCCGTGTCCGCTGCATCGGCAGGCGGATTATCAACCACTGCGCCACCAGGGAAGCCCCGAAATCCTGGATTTTTAAGAATTCAGTGAGCTAATACATGTAATATACTTTACAATATCTTATATATAGTAAACACTCAACATTATGTTTACTATGAGAAATACATAAACCCACACTTTTTCTCTCCTGCCATAATTGGCATATCTAGCTTTTCTCCCCTACTGCAATTATAACCTTGCCCAAGTTTTCCGGTACAATAAGTTTCTCATTTTTTCTTCTAAATTTTTTCAATGATGCTTCGTTTACATATGTCTAAATCTATTCAATATGGAAGATGCCTTAAGTGTTTTTTAAGTACGTGGGTGTATAAATATCTAAAAGACAGAAAACACTCAAAGAGATTCTATTTTGTAGAAAAAAATAAAATAATAAAGCATTTCAAATAAATAAAAAATTACTTTATCCAATAAATAAATGATGCTGAAACCAAAATAATGTTAGATCCTTACTGTGTTTGTGTGTATGTGCATGTATATATCTGTGTATGTACGTGTGTATATATATATACTGTATATATATTTGTGTGTGTGTATATATATATATATATATATATATATATAAAATTCTAGCTCTTTGAGAAATGCTCATTATAAAACTTTCAACTTATCCTAAAGTTTAAAATAAAAATCTCTTTCACTTAGGGGGATATACGTATATATGAGAGAGAGAAAAAGAGATATGGAAGCCAAGGGGAGAGAGTAAGACCTCTTGTTCTTTCTCTTCTTTCCTTGAGTGGCAATTAATTAATTTATATACATAATATGTATTTTATGTGTATTATATATGTTTTATATGTATGTTTATTAAATATTATATATGTACTACATAAACATGTACAATTTTAACTCCCCCAAAAATGTAGAATAAATTCTCATTGAATACTTAAACGCTGCATAAGAGAATTTTTCTAAAGGTAAAATGAAAGAAAGGGACAATAAAGAAAAGATCAATGCCTCACAGGTTTAAAAAATCTACAGCTTACCAGCTAAAAATTCTAAAAGCAAATACTGAAAGACAATGTAGATACTGAGGAAAAGATTTACAATAAATAAGCCATGTATAAACTTAAAATAGTTACTCTAAAACATAAACATAAATAAATAAAAGGGGTTCTTACCAACCAATAAAAAATGAGAATTCCTGATTGAAAAGGGGACAAAAGATGATGAATACACAGCTTACACTGATGGCCATTCTAATACGTGTGAAGTGATATCTCACTGTGATATTGATTTGCATGTCCCTGATGATGAATGATGTTGAGCATCTTTTCATGTACCTGTTAGCCACTGGGATGTCTTCTTTGGAAAATGTCTGTTTAGATCCGCTGCCCATCATGAAGAAGACAATAGATAGAAAGTATTGGCGAAGACATGGATAAAAGGGAACCATAGTACACTGCTGGTAGGAATTTAAATTGGTTCAGTCACTATGGTAACAAGATGGAGGTTCCTCAAAAAATTAAAAGTAGAACTAACACATGATCCAGCAATTCTACTTCTAAGTATAAACCCAAAGGAAATGAAAACAAGATATCAAAGAGATATATGCACTCCCATATTTACTGAAGCATCATTCACAATATCCAAGATATTGAAACAACCTAAGTGCCTGTCAACAGATGAGTGGATAAAGATGATATGGTATATACATACAATGGAATAGCATTCAGCCATGAGAAAGAAGGAAATCCTGCCATTTGCGACAACATGGGTGGAACTTGAGGGCATTATGATGAGTGAGGTAAATCAGACAAAGAAAGATAAATACTGTATGATATCACTTATACATGGAATCTAAAATAACCAAACTCATAAAAACAAAGAGTAAAATGCTGGTTACCAGGGGCTGGGAGATGGGGGAATAAGAGAGAAATTATTTAAGAGTACAAACTTGCAACTAATAGACAAATAAGTCCTGGAGATCTGATGTACAACACAGTGACTATAGATAACAATATTGTATTATAATCATAAAACTTGTTAAGAGACTAGATCTTAATGATTCCCACCACAAAAAAGAAATGACAGTTATGTGATGTGATGAAGGTGCTATCACTACAACAGTAATCATATTGCAATGTATAAATATATCAAATCAACATGTTATACACCTTAAATTTACATATTATGTCAAATATATTTCAATTTTAAAAACTTACCAAAGAAATAAAATACACAAAAAATTTTAAATGTCAATTTCAATGGCAGTAAGATATGCAAATCGGAGATACAATTTTTATTTATTTATTTATTTATCTAATTTATTATTATTTTTTTTTGCGTTACACGGGCCTCTCACTGTTGCGGCCTCTCCCGTTGCGGACCACAGGCTCCAGACGCGCAGGCTTAACGGCCATGGCTCACGGGTCCAGCCGCTCCGCGGCATGTGGGATCTTCCCAGACTGGGGCACGAACCCGTGTCCCCTGCATCAGCAGGCGGACTCTCAACCACTGCGCCACCAGGGAAGCCCTGCCTCAGATTTTTTACTTACTCTTATATTCATTAATTCATTCATTTCTAATAAACATATGGAGATACAGTTTACAGTCAATATAATGAACCCTTCTAAGTGCACATGTGTATGGGTGGTTTAAACACTCATGTACCCCCCCACACCAAAATCAAGATATGGAATATTTCCTTCATCTAAAAAAGCTCCCTTGTCCCATTTCCAGTCAATTCCCTCTAGTCCTCATCCCTGGATGCAGAAAACCACTAATTTGCTTTCTGTCAGATATTGTATTTGACATTTCTAGAGTTTATGTAAATGAGATCACACAGTGTAACTTTTTGTGTCTGACTTCTTCAGCAGCATAATATTTCTGAGATGTATCCATGCAGTCATGTGTCTCAGTAGTGCATTACTTTTTTATCTTTTTATACATTGTTTAGGTATACCAATTTATTTTTATCCATTCAACTGTTTATAGGTATTTGTGATAGGGCCAGCTTTCAGCTATTAATTCTGATATGAACATTTATGTCCCCTCCTTATTCATGGTAGCATACCTTCTTCTGAAGTCTGCTTTGTGATGTTAATATAGCCAATCTTTTGATGCTTAATATTTTTATAGCAAATATCATTCCATCATTTTACTTTTTTTTTTTTTTTTTTTTGCGGTACGCGCGCTTCTCACTATTGTGGCCTCTCCCGTTGCGGAGCACAGGCTCTGGATGCGCACGCTCAGCGGCCATGGCTCACGGGTCCAGCCGCTCCGCAGCATGTGGGATCTTCCCGGACTAGGGCAGGAACCTGTGTCCCCTGCATCGGCAGGCGGACTCTCAACCACTGCACCACCAGGGAAGCCCCATCATTTTACTTTTAACCTTTTTCTTTATATATAGAATTTCTCACAGACTACAGATTTTGGGGTTGTGTTTCATCCAATCAGCTAATCTCTGTCTTTTAATTGGTGTGTTAAAACCACTTATATTTAATGTTATAATTGACATGTTTAGGTTTAAATCTACCGTCTTGCCATCTGTTTTCTACTTGTCTGATGTGTTCTTTGTTCCTCTGTTTTTTTTATCCCTCCCTTCTTTTGGATTGAATAACTTTCAGTATCTCACTATCTCTACTAATGGTTATTTAACTAAGACTCCTTTTTAATATTTTCTTAGGGTTTTCTTGAGAGTTTATAAGCTTAACAAAATTTACCTCCAAATAATATTATAATATTCCACATTAAGAGGATTATCACAACATAGTACCATTTCCCTCTCCAGCCCTTTGTGTTACTGTTTTCATACATTTTTACTTCTATATATGTTACGAAGACCACAATAAATTACTTGCGTTTTTGCCCTAGTCAATTAGCTTTTATACAAATTTAAAATGGAGAAAAATTATTTTTTATTTATTTTATTTATTTATTCTATTTATTTACATCTAAGTTTCCTTCTTGCATCACAAAGAATTTCCTTTGACATTTCTTGTCATGCAGCTGTATTGGCAATAAATTCTCTGATACTATGTTTTCCTGAAAAAAATTTAATTTACCTTTGTTTTTGAGAAGTATTTTCTCTGGATATAAAATTCTAGGTATTCCTCCCCACCTCAGCTCTTTAATGATGTTATTCCTTTGTTTTCTGCTTTGCACAGTTTCTGAAGAGAAGTTTTCTGAAGTCATTGCTATCGTTGGTCCTGTGCATTTGATGTAGCTTTCTTCATCTGCCTGCTCTAAATTATTTTCTTTATTTTAGTAGTTACCAATTTGATTATCATTTGTTCTGGCATGGAATTTCTGTGTGTGGATTCTCTGAGTACCTTGGAAACATGGTTTATACTTTTCATCTTTTTTTCAGACCTAATTTCCTTAAGTTTTTTTTTTTTTCCTTCTCCACACCTTTCTTCTGGGATTCTAATTAAATGCATGTCATATCACTTGATGTTTCCCCCACAGATCACTGAGGTTCTGATCATTCCTTTTGCAGTCTTTATTTTTTTCATTCTGTTTATTTTGGATTGATTCTGTTGTTATGTCTTCAAGTTCATTGATATCTTCCTCTGCAGCATCTAATCGGCTCCTAATTACATCCAAGAAAATTGTTCCCTTTACTATGTTGCGTCTTCCAATTTATGAACACTATATGTTTCTCCATTTATTTAGGTCTTTGATTAATCAAAATTTTGTAATTTTTAGCATACAGATCCTTCTAGATATTTTGTTACATACATACCTAAGTTGATCATTTGGAGGGAACTATAGTAAATAATATTTTAAAAATTGATTTCCTTCTCAACAAAAAGGAAACAGAATTATAATTGATTTTTATGTGTTAACCTTGTAGCTTGTGACATTGGAAACTCACTTATTAGTACTAGGAGTTGTGTTTTGTTTTTCAGAACCCTTGGAATTCTATATATAGATAATCATTTGTGAATAGGGAGACTTTTATTTCTTCTTTTCAAATTCCTATGCCTTTTATTTCTTTTTCTTTCCTTATTACACTGGCTGGGAGTTCTTGTATCATGTTGACTAAAAGTGGTGAGGGTGGATATCTTTGCTTTGTTCCTTAAGGGAAAAAGCATAAAGGGATCTTAAGGGAAAATCATTCAGTGTTTCATCATTAAGTATTTTCTTAGCTTTAGCTTTTTTGTACATGCCTTTTATGAGATTTATAAAGTGTTTTTCCCTTCCTAGTTTTCCAAGAGTGTCCATCATGAAGAGACATTAGATTTTGTTAAATGACTTTTCTCCATCAATTGATATAATGATGTAATTTTCTCAATATAGTGAACTATCTTGACTGATTTTCCAACACTGAACTATTCTTACCCTCATGAGATAAAACCCTCATGAGCCCGATGTGATTGCTCCAGAGAGAATTTGTATTTTGTTCAGCTCAATTACCCAAAACACCATGCAGTGGCATTGTTCCTGTTAATTTATCAGCATGGGGTTTACTGTGCCAGAATATGTACACATATTATGTGAATAGTATAATGTTGAAACCCAAACCTGCATGAGAGTTGGCTTTCAGTTACCATTTCTCAAGATAAACTTTTTTTTTTTTACTTAGACCCTAAGGCAAGATAGAGAAGTTTCCTTGTCTTCTTACTTTGTTGATGAGTTAGATTTTACTAGTTTACTCTTTTACTACAGATGAAACTCATTAAAAATTTCACTTCAATAAAGACCTCACTCCCAATTCTCACATTACATGGAACCAAGGACTTGTCACCTGTTTCTGCATAGTTAATAAAATGCAAATCTCTTATTTTAGAGGTTACAAAATTCCCCCAGGAGTTTTGCAGCCCCAGGATCAATTTATTCCTCTGGATTTCAGCCATTTTTGGGGTTTCGTGTGTTTTGTTTTGATTGTTCTTTAATTTCTTGATTTCTTAGATTTTTGATGGTTTTACTTTATTTTCATTGTTTTAAATCGGGGGATTTTTAGGATACTTAATGGCTACAGTTAGCCAGAAGTGGGAGTCTATATCATTTTCACATTCATTAAAAAAAATAAAATTAATTTATCATTCATGTTCAGAGTTCCATACACTGCTCTGTCATTACCATCTTGCCTAACTGTACTCTTTGTTTTTGTTTATTATTTTTAAGTAAATAGCCCACAGAAACTTTCAGACGTGTGGCAAAAGCAAGTTCTTGCAGCAGCACCAGGACAGAATGACAATTTGAGATCACAGCTAACCAGTACAGAGACAATACAAGGTCACATCAAATGTGGGTAGCTCTTGTCTTAAAGAGCCAGTTAGCAAAACCAACAAAACAGAAAACAAAAATGGAAAACAAACAAAAAAAGTTCTAACCCAAATAACATGGTGAAGAGTTTAGGAGAAACCACAAGAGATTCCTGAAACCTCACGATACTCCCTTTTGGTCTAGAAATGCCCACTGGGGACCTGGCAACTCTCATGAATCTGACCTTTCCTACCTCTTCATTCCTCCAAGACAAACACTTGTTTTCTATCTCATGTCATTTCCTCAGGGTTCTGCTGTGTGTTAATAAGTTTTAATAAGATGGAAAAATGCATGCTATTGTGTTTGGTAGCAAATGATTTACCCAGGAAATATGATGCCTTAACTTAATTAAAATGCTTGTCTCCACAAAGCCCGCAAGGAGCAATGTTAATGGTGAGATTTTCAGACATTGTGTCAGCCTCATAGAGATCCATTTCTCACTGTGAGGGAATCTGGCGTCCTTCAAGTTTTACTACAACTGAATGGAAGATCAAGTTAAGCTTCCACCCTGTACCCTAAGCACCCAGTTGATTTCTAAAATCAACAGCATTTATATGAAAGTGAAGAAAAGTTTATCAGACACAATGGAATTTAAAAGTTTTGAATTTGGGAATATACTGATGGTAGTGCAAACTACATGAGAATGAAAACAAAATAGTTAAAAAGAAAACTCTGAGTGGAGAGACTTTTATTAGAGCTTCATTTAATATTTATATTTTATTAATACTGCCTTACACAATAAGACAAAGTCCTTAATTTTAAAAATATCTTTTAATTTATTTTTAAATTATTGATTAAAATTTATGAATAGGTGATACATTTGTATGATTCAAACTCAAAGCTGAGAATTACCATATTCTGTAGCCAGGTATTCTAGCCAAGGAGAAAACAGATTTTATCCAATATTTCAAAGGGCACATCAGGGAAAATGTACCCTTCGTAAATATAGAAATATCCAGAATAACAGAAAAAAAAATCTCTGCCTTAAATTTTTCACATTGAACAATATCAGATTGAGTGACTGAAAACTTTTTGCATTTAGGATTAAATGTCTTGCTATACAAGTACACAGATATTCAGCTTACCCCTGCACAAGAATGTCTTAGGAAGCAATACAAAATTATAACGAAAACCTGAACTGCCCACAAAGCGGAGAAATCTCCAGCAGATAGATACACTAGGACTGTTCCAAAAGAGACAGACTTCTCTTGTCTTCCTTCCAGGCTAAAGATTTTCACCACTTCCTTACTGAGGAGGAATTAGAAATTTCTACCTACACATCATTGAAAAGCATATATGTATATGTGTATATACATACATACATATATATATATATATATATATATATATATACAGACACACACACATACATACACACATGCATATATAATTAAAGTTGGGGAAAAAAATGACTTATTTGTTATAGATACTTGGACTTGTGGATCCTACCTATTTCAAACCCAAAATAGGCTCTCCAGTTAAGCAGCACCCTTTCCAGAAGGTGCTTTATCAAAACAAATTTCTTACTGTATGTACCACATATCACAAATCATAAACTGTCACATTATTTGCAGCATGATGTCAATGCTTATAAATGCACTAAAACACAAAGCATCTATCAATAGTTTATATTTCCATTTAAAGAAGATTATAGGGAAGATAACAGAATCATAAAATTTTTGAGCTGGAAAGAACCTAATAACAATAGCTAAACTCAAATAACACTAATTATGTGACAGCCACTGTTCTGTATACTTTAAAAATATTAACGTATTTGATTCTGAACACAATAGGATAGCTACTATTACCATTCCCGTTATATATAGATGAAAATTGAGGCACAGACAGGAAGTTTAGTGAATTACCCAAGGTCATGTAGCTTAATAATTTTTGAGGTGGGATTAGAAATTGGCTCCAGAATCTGTGTTCTTAACCACTGCAAGTCTAAGAATCATTTCTAAATAAATGAAGGTAGACAGTATTACAACGAGGATAGAAATACTGTATTGGAATCACATGCAAAATGTATGACCATTGTCATTCATGTTTTCAATTTTCAATTATTGCAATGTGACTGTACTTAAGAAAAATGGATTTGGCTGTCCCTCTTGATTAGTCTAAGCAATTATATACTTTCCTTTATCTTAAAAAAAAACTGCAAAAGTCTATTAACTCTGTAAAGAATAATAGGGCTCATTTTTTTATGGAAAGATGAAGGCTTGAGCCTGCCACTCTTAATCGTCAGTGAATGTTTAAAACTTAAGACTATTTTCATTTAATACAAAATGATTTTATTAGAAATAATTGAAGTAATTACTCCCAAATTGATCTATGCTTCCCACTGCTTCAGATTTCTACCTTTTTTCTTTTGAGTTTTCAATGTTTCAAATGTAAAGTGCTTTGAGACTTTTGTAGAAAAGATACTTTTAAAAATACACACTGTCAAAGTGTTACCAGTTTCTGTAAAACTCAGTTATATCAGGTAGTGTACATATTCAAATGTTGAAGTGACTCATCTTAGATTCCCTGTGCTGCTTATATGACCTACAACACAGACATAACTGGTTTTAAACTAGAGAACAAGAGATTGTCACTCTTTTAGTAAGACGACCTTGGATGAATGAATAAGTGAATTAAATTTTCTGGTTTCTTAGTTATTCCTAACTTGAAGGAAATCTCTCTCTCTCTCTCTCCCTGCTTCTCTCTCTCTCTCTCCCTTTCCACTTGCAGTTTACAATATGCATGGTGCTCTGGGGGCCTAAATGTTGTTAAAATCTCAAAGAATGGTTCCAACCACTGCCACACAGATGCTACCTAGAATTCTTGAAACATAAAACAGGAATTTGAAATCAGTTTCTAAAACTAAACAAAGGGAAGAGCTTGTTTTTAAATACGATTATTATCTCCTCAAATATTGCCTTAAAGTGCTTAGTAAATTTTAACCAGTCTTTTTTTTTTAAAGAGAAAGAAGCTTTCCAATGTTCAATGAGAAAAAAAATGTATTATTTTATAATTTACGGCATGTATAGAACCATGTACTTTTCTTATATTGGTCCATATGTATTTCAAATCACAGGAGCCATACGTGGCAGTCTCCCACTTGTCCCCCAATGTCCATTTCATCCCTTCATCCGTATTAATAGAATTTTTAGCTGGGCACATGGCCACTCTGAATACAGATTACATTTCCCAGTCTCCTTTGCAATTAAATTAGTTGTGGCACTGTGACTACGCTTGGCTAGTGTGATGAGAAGAAATGTGATGAGATGAGAAAGTAAAGAAAAGCAGCTTGTAAGATCTCTGGGGAATATTCCTGAAGAAACAATGCAGTTGCACCATTTGCCTCCCCTTACTTCTTTCTCTATTCATTGTTTGGGGCAGATGCTGACATCCTGAACCATGAAGTCAAGACCTCATAAAGTGGAGCCACTCAAACTAATTGTGAGTCCTCAACATCATAGACTGCCACTCTAGTTACTGGCAGATAGACATAACTTGGTTTGAAAATGAAGCTATTTTTCAATTCTTAGAGCAACCCTCAGACCTCACATGTGCACTAACAGGAAGTGGTTTACAAAGAAAATCATACTGCTTCTAAAAGTCATACTGCACACTCTCCAATACCCAACTTAGATCAGACTAAGATGGATAATAGATAAGAAGAAAAGCACCAGAAACCATTACCAGGAGGCACGAAGGCCAAAGAACAAGACAGTTTCTACTAAGACAGCAATACTTACTAGGTGATCTAACCAAGGAACTCCTTTTATTGATAGAGAAGACAGTCCTCACTCTTCCTGCCCATGGTAATTTGATAAATCCTCTGTAATAGTAACCCCAATTGTCTCTTTTCTCTGGATTGGAGCTCTTATTGTGGATATGATCCACTGTATCAGTCCACTGTATCCAATCAAGAGAGAGAAACCACACAGTTATTTGAACAGGGAAAGTTTAATATAAAGAATTATTAACCATAACAGAGGATTTAAATAATGGGAAATTGGCTAGTAAGAATAAAGAGAATTCTAAAGAATATAAGAATAGCAGATATAAAGACCAGTCACTACCCCTGGGACTGTGACAGAGTATCCAAGAAAGAAAGCCTACATCCACAGGGCTGAGATCCTGACCTTGCTGGAGAGGACATGACATGGCCCACTGCAGAGGAGACCAGTCACTGTGGAGCTCGGCCAGTGTAACTTGCTAGAAAACTGCCCTCTGGAACGTGTCAGAAATCTACCCTCTCGGGTGACAGGGAAATTTGTTCATGCGGAGGTGTCTCACCAGAGGCACTGCACTACAATATCCACCTGAAGTGTGTGTGATGGGAGTTAGCTGTTGGCCATGGGATGCTGCTAACTGTTGTGCATTGGAAATCCCGGCACTGGAGAATCCAAAGGTGCTACAGGTAGTAGGCAGTCTGCTACCAAATCGCCTGAGCAGGGTGATGTGCCGTGGGAAGCAGGGGGCTGCTTCACTGTGCACTACAGGAGCTAGAGCCTGAAGAATCTGGGAGTGCTTCCGGAGCCCGATTCTGGAGAAGACTACACATGCTTCAGGAACCCACAAAGCAAGTGAGCCCCTGAACCAGGAACGGAAGCAGGTTTCCTCCTGCAATGTCTCTCCAGTACCCTCTACTGACAAAGTTCCAGTGCCAGCTGGGAAAATAAAAATATTTAAAGGATCCACATACATTTTCACGGAGCAGGCAGAAAAGGTGAATTTGGAGTAGAGAGCTGATAAATTGGTAACTTGCACACCTACCACTGTATAGTGAATATGTGGAGGCAAATAATCTACCTGCTAACTTTGATTCACTGGACTATGACAAGCCACAACCACACAGAGAAAACTACACACCACCAAGAAATATGGACTTTGAACTGGATGTAGTCGTTTGATGAGCTTCCGGGTCATTTTTCTTGTGGAAGGAGTTACTGTTGTTCCATGTGTGGGGAAAACAATGTACAGATGACCCTTGAACAATGCAGGGCTTAGGGGCACTAACACTAGTGCAGTCAAAAGTCTGTGTATAACTTATAGTCAGCCCTCCTTATATGACACTCCTCCATGTCCGATTTTCTGTATCTGTGGAGTCAACCAACGGCAGATCGTATAGTACTGTAGGCTTTACTATTGAAAAAATCCATGTAAAGGGGACCCACACAGTTCAAACCTGTGTTGTTCAAGAATCAACTGTACACAGATATTCGATTGCAAAAGGGATGCACAGTGGTACTGATTTCCAGTTGTCCCCCCTTCCTTTCTTTCAGAATATAATTCTTAACTGGGCACATGGCTGCCCAGAATAGAGTTTATTTTCCAACCTATAGCAATCATGTATTGTTGATAGCAAGCAGTTCATTCATCAGTTCTGGCCACTGAGCTGGAAGGAGAAGTGTGTAGGGGCTTTCAAGAACCTCCTTTAGGGAATAGTGCATATTACCAACTTCTTGGTTCCATCCTCCATCTTTTTTCTTGGACTTTAGGTCTCTTCATCTTGTACTAGAGAGCAAGTCTATGTACAATGGAATAAAAAGACAGGTGCCTGAGTCTCTGACACTTGTAGCATACCATGCTAGCCCTGCAATATTTACTTGATCGGTTTTTATGTGAGAGAAAAGTACATTTCTACATTTCTCAAGCCACTGTTTTGGTTTTCTGGGGTTTTTTTTTAAAACCATAATTGAGCTTAAACATAATATATTCTGTCTTTAAGTAAACTATCATTTCTAACTACCTGCAGATAAACTACTCAGCTATAGCTCTGATTCCCCTATGTTGTTCATAATGTCCTTTTGACCAGTTAGTTTGTAAATAATAATTTTATAGCAGGAAGTAGTTAATAAGGTAAAAGGTAAATCATATATACCATGTTATAAATATAAATAAAGAATTTGGGGATTTGGGGCTATCATGGATTATCTAGGCCAGACATATTCTATCTGGTAGCATGGATGAGAGAAAGTTGGCTATAAAGTACATTTCTCAAATGAACATCCAAATATTTCAAAGATGATATATATTTTTATAAAATTCATGTGATTGGGTTTGATTCATTTTCCTGTGCCAAAGATAAATTTAGTGGAAGAGGTGTGAGACTGAAGGAGCTTTCCTGATTCCCCTTTGCTGTCTCATTAACATGAAAACATTGCCACCTCAAAATAATACAAACCACCACAAGAGACAGATAAGCAAAAATTTCTCTTTCTAATGCTGCCTACATGTATACAAATAGATAAAAAACAGGAAATGATTGTAGATGACCTCAAGGTTTGATGGGGATTAGTAAGAAATGTTAACAAGGCCAGTTTTTGAAATGTTTATAATATAGCTCATATTTTAGCTTGGTGAAGCGCCAAAATTCAGTTCACATTAGTGAAAAAGAAGGAAAAAATGGAGAAAACCCAAAACCCAGTTATTTCAAAAAAAGAACTCCAAGGGTTAAATATGAAAGAAAAATATCAGTATGTAAATATGGGTAGTAAAAAATGATAGAAAGGTTTGCATATTAATGGATGATTACATAAAGGGGAGATAATATACTATTGAGGAAAATCATGAAAATCACGTTCTTTAACCAGGGTCCAAATTTTTGTTATAATGTTTGTTATGGACAAAATGTGTCCCTGCAAAATTCACATATTGAGGCTCTAACTCCCAGTGTGATTGTATTTGAAGACAGGGCCTAAAAGAGGTAATTAAGGTCAAATGAGGTCATGAGAGAGAATACTTAATCCAACAGGATTATAAGAAGAGGAAGAGACACCAAAAGTTTGTGTGAACAGAGAAAAGGCCATTTAAGGACACAGTGAGAAGAGGGAGCAAGAAGAAACCCAAGGAGAGGGAGCCACCCAGTCTGGGGTATTTATTACGGCACTCCTAGTTGACTAATACGATCTTACAATATGGTCAAGAAAGCAATAAAATAAATGCAATTAATAAGAACCTACTATGTGCCTTGGCCCTAATTCTAGGTTTATTTAGGCTAAATTCTGTCTTGAGATGGTCCTCAAAATAGCCAAACTGTCTTTGCCCATGTTTGATGTCTCTCTGTCTCTCCCTGCATCTTCTATACCATTAGCGACAACCAAGAAGTATGTAGTAATATTTTCTGTGACAGGTCTCAGCCCCTTGATTACAATCAACAAGCTTATTAGCAACTGTTACAAATGTTTAGGGAAAGAATAAGCACTGACATTAATACCACAAATGCCAACATACATCATACATTCATAACAAAGTTTAGTGTCAACAAAGATGGCAAACTCATCCACCAACAGGCCAAAAGTACAGCTAAAGTTAAGCTACCATTTGATAGCTGTATTTCCTAATTAATCAACTTATATTTTCCTTGCATGTCTTTCATAGCCCAGGAGACCTAAAGGAAAAATCGTTTAAAATAGTTTTAGGGGAGCAAAATACCACAAGAGAAACATCAAATTTTCTTAAATATTTTAAGAAAAACCTCTCCCTTTTATGTCATTTTAAAATTTTTGTATGTTCAGAGAACTATGTTAGACAAAGATAACAAACTTGACACATAACAATTTTATGGGTTTAAATGTTCACTTTAAAAAAATTTAACTTCAACTAGCAGAAGAGAATAAAGATTATTCAAAATAAGTTTTAGTACATGGAAGAGACATTGTTCAGATTGACTTGGTACTTAAGTGGGCCTTAAAGTATCATACTATTTTTAATTCAGGGCAATGTACCAATTAGCTGTGTGGCTTTGCTAAAGTCCCTTGACCTCCCAGTGTCTTAATTTCCTCAAATGTGAAAACAGTGATGTAGGACCAAAGGGTTTCTGTGGAAGATTGGTGCAGAGATGGCCTCCAGTTTGTTCCAGACTGCTTGTATCCATGCCCTTGGGTAACTCTTTCCACACTCATTTTGGGCTCAACCATGTGCTTGGCTTTGGCCAGAGGGGCAACAGCAGATGTGATTCAAGCAGATTTGAACAGTGCTTTCACATTTGGGATGTCCCCACTTGCTGCACTTGGAACCCTGACATGTGAGCAAGCCCAAGCTAGCCTGTTGGAGAATGAGAAACATGCTAGGCTGTCACTCACACTCATTGCTTTAGTCAGCAGCCAGCCCACCACCTGATCACCTGGCTTTGGTCAGATCATGTAGGCCCAACCAGACACCATTCCAACTTGCTAACTGCAAAGCACATGTGTGATCCCAAATGAGATCAGCCAATTCCAGCTCAGACTAGAAGAACTTCCCAGCAGAATACTAAGTTAAATAAGTGGATGTTGTGAAGTCACTAAGTTACCAGTGGTTTGTAACACTAATAGATAATAATAGTTCCTAAAGTCTTCTTTAGTTCTAAAATGTTATGATTCTGGATTCTATGTTATAAAATTACAAAAGCACAGTCTTTGCAGACAGAGAATCTGTTCAAGTATTTCCATTTGGACAAACCTTTGAGCCTCAGAGTCCTACTCTCACATACACAAGCTGACCATCCCTCCCGATTGGCCAGGGACAGTCCCAGCATCCCCCTGTTGTCTTAATGTAATTCTTAAAACCACTCTTTTTCTCTTTCAAAAGTGTTTCAGCTAAGTCAATCAATTATATGGTGGTCTTAAAATATATTTCCTAGGTTTGGAATCAGGAAAAATGAGATTAAAAATAATATTGATTATTATGATTAGTTTTTGATAAGCAGTCCATACCTTTATTGAGCACAAAATATGCAAAGCCCTACTACAGGAGTCATGGAGATACAAAGATGGACAAAACATGGTCCATGAACTCACAAGTTTTCAATCTACCATTGCTATGAATGGAACTGTGTCTTCCCAAAATCTGTATGTTGAAGCCCTAACCCCCAATGTGATGGTATTTAGAAAGGGCTTTGGGAGATAATTAGGTCTAGATGAGGACATGCGGGTGGAGATCTCATGATGGGATTAGTATTCTTAGAAGAAGAGACACCAGAGAGCTTGTTCTTCTTCTTTCTCCTCTGAGGACACAGGGAGAAGGTGATCATCTATAAACTAGAAAGAAGCCCTCATGAGAAACCAATCATGCTGGCATCTTGATCTCTGACTTCCCAGGCTCCATAACTGTGAGAAAATTAATTTCTGTTGTTTCAGACTCCCACTTTATGGTATTTTTTTATGGCAGCCCAAACTAAGATGACCATATAATTCCTCTAAAATATATAAACTGTAGAAAGCCAAACACCCCAGGTGTATGAAATAACTTGTATAGTGAACATGTACATGTGAACTTATTTGTGTACTGAGTGAGTACAGTAGTTAATAGGAAAGATTTTAGAGCCAAGTTGCTTGTGGTCAACATTCACATGAATACTGTGACTTTTGGCAAGACACATCCCTTTTATACCTCAGGTTTTTAATCTTGAAAATGGGATAATAGTAATAACATTTAATTCATCATATTTTTGGAACTATATACATATATATATAAAACAATAGTTTAGCACTAGTGTTACTTAAGTATGAGATATTATAGGGAAAATAGTAGAAGTGCTTTCCTTTTTTCCTACAAAAAAGAAAAATGCATTAATAGAATCTTGAAATTTATGTATTTATATGCTATATTTCTTAAATTGAACTACCTTTGAACTACAGTAGAGTCAAACCTTGGAGCTTATACTCACTGAGTGAAATATCAGGCTCTGACATATTTAAATATCTCTCCTTTTCTGAGTCACCATAGTTGATTTTGTCTAATTCATGTATGATGTAATATTTGTACTGTCAAAAACAAAGCAATATTTTGTTCATTCAAATGATGAGTGTTGTCATTAGTTGTTATTAACTGATTAGAATAATATTCATTAAGGTTAGAATGCTAATATATTATGATTATATTTATTCTTTTGTTTGCCAAACTAATTTAGATGTGTTTTGAGTTGCCAAAGAACTTATTTAAGACTGGAACAATTCTTAATGGTTAAATGAGTAAATCACTTGTTTAAGAGAAAATGTGTCCAAATAGGACATAATTGGGTATCGTAGAGATGTCTTCTAGTTGTATTATACACAGGAATATAGATACGTACTTCAGGGTTGATAATGGTGTTCTTTATTATCTTGAAATGACATTAAGGAATTATATGTGTATATTACATATACTGTTGACCCCTTGGGGCACCAACCCTCCCTACAGTCGAATATTCATGTGTAACTTATAGTCAGCCCTCTGTATCCATGGTTTCTTCATATCCATAGATCCTTTCTATCCAAGGTTCCACATTTGCAGATTCAACCAACTGAGATTGTGTAGTACAGTAGTATTTACTGCTGAAAAAAATCTGCATCAAGTGGACTCGGGCAGTTCAAACTAGTGTTGTTCAAGAGTCAAATATAACAGAAAACTCCTCTTGCATTTGGCTATTATTTATAATTTTTAACTTTGTAAGTACATGTTCTTCATCAAGTCTTTTCTCAGATCTGGCCTTCACACTAATGACTGATACATGCTATATTTTTTCCAGCTGCTATGGATACCAGTGGACCAGAGCAAAAATATGATTTGAATTGTGCTTTATGTTGAATGGCTCTTATATTTCTGAGCCAGTATAAGCAATGTTTTAAATAAATTCAGTTGTCAAAGCTACCTGACAAATCTTGGCTCATAATCACCAAAAGTGATATCTTTCACTTGATTGTTCCATTGACTTTAAAAATAGCAATTTTATTTTGGTTGTACACATCAAGACCAAATCAGCATATATGAACATAAGAGAATTATCCTTTGTTTGGAGCTTACAAAATTAATAGCACAAATAAAAGAGAAAGTGTATAGGATTTGAATACAACATCTCTAATTGTAAAAAGAGCAAAAACAAACAAAAAATATCACATACCTTCATTCAGTTACGACCCAGAGCAAGAGAGAGCTAGTACTAAAAGTTACATTTATCCCATAATAGTCACTATTTTTAGGACTGTCTTTATATGAGTATTAAAGTAACGCACAGAAAGTAAAAGAAATGAAGGGTCCTCAAAATTTGCACTTGATAGAAATGTCAAAGAAGCTATAATTTTAGTCAAACTAGGCATATATACCTAGCTAAAGGTACTCTTTCAAATGCATAGCACTTGCATTTCAGTGACCGCATTTTAGTTTTATTGAAAAAAAATTTTCTAACCCCCCACAGACAGTCAAAATCTAAGGAATAAAAGTTGAAAGAACAACAAATACAAAGTGAATAGTTTTTTCTGAGCCTCCAACCTTATATATGGACAAAATAACTTGTAAGACTAAAGGAAAGTAGGAAAGATTATTTGATAGTCACGAACTGCCTGTTGAGTAGTAGTTTGTGGCAGAGTTTTGCTTGAGTGCCTAACAAGTAGAGGAAAAGAACTGTGCCTTAAGAACTATAAGTAATATAAAGGCTGAGGGGTTTTAAAAAACAGTAAGCACAGTGAATGGCAGCAGTAAATATGACCACCAAAAAGGCTAACAGCATTTAAGGCTATTCTAATAGAACTAGTGAAGTGGCAATTCCTTTCTATTTTATTCTGGACAACCGTGGTCAGGTATAGATGCTACACTTAACATAATGTGTATCAACAAGAGTGACCAGAGGAGAGTGATGAAGACGGTGAAAGAATTCAAAACAATATTTAGTTGAAAGGCATGTAGATTCAAAACAGACATGAAGGAGAAAAGACTCGATAGGTGACATGTAGGGGTCATGATGGTAACATGCAAATAACTGAAGTAAAAGGAAGAAAAAGCACACTTGTTTTATTATCGGTCCCCAATTTTGTCAGAGACAGGTTTTGTTCAATAATAAGAACTGCCTAATAGGTCAGACTCTCTAAAGAAAGAACAGACCACCTCAAAAGGTATTATGTTCCCATTCACTGAAGTATCGATTCAGACCACACAGATGTTTAGCAGAAATGCTGTAGATTCAGTAATATAAGAGTAAATGAGCTAGATAATGTTTAATGTTCCTTCCAAGCCTAAGGGGCTTGATGGCAGGATACTCAAATAGACAATTAGCTAAGAGAAAGTAAAAACTATTTGTTTTTATAATGAGTGTGAGTACCCATGAAAAAGGACCCATTCAACACATAACTCCAAAAATTTCAATATCATAAATTTTGTCAGCAAATTTTTTTTCCAAAGTGAAAGAGGTCTAAAAGGTAGGTATAAATTTACCTGATTAAAAATGCAATTGCTTCCTGATCTGAGATTTAGTTAAAGAGGAACCCAAAGGTTTGAATTTGAAATAAGAAAAAGTAACAGCAAACAGCATTTAAAATTTAAAGTGGGCATGAGGTGATATTTCCAAGAAATATAAAGATATTTTTATAAAGATATTTTAATGTGCAGCTCATATAGGAGAAAAAGAAATGTATGGCTTCTTTGTAAGAGAAACAAAACTGCTCATGGAAGAATGCTATGCTCTCAGTCTTTCTAAATGTCCTATACCCACGTATCTCAAGGAGCTCATACACTGCCTCTGTTCTTACAGTTCCCCAACTCAAACTGCCCTGCCTCAATATATTTTCACAGGCACCACCTTCAGTACCTAGCTATTTTCTGTCCCCATCTCCTGAACTACAGATGGATTTAATCTCTGACTCGTAGCCTCTCAGGCTACATGGTCTCTAACTCTCCCTCACTATTCCTTTATGGCAACCCATTCTAGATTCCAAAAATATGGGAATTATGACCCTTCTTATCTATACATTCCAGGAGGAGGATACAGTTACCCTACGCGATTTCAAAATATTTAAGAGGGATGTACTTCAATAAAAATTTATTTCCTGTCTTACTTCTCATAGATGTCCATGTCACACCGCAGAAAATCAATTTTGAATAATTTTGGTCGCTTTGTGAAAGCTTCTTTGAAATTGTCCAAAGATGGTTAAAACTTCCTAGACCCTAAAGGCCATCCTCATACTGTTCATAAGGCGCATACAAAACCCCCAATCCCTCGTATAAGAGTACAAGACATGCCTTAGAACATTTACTGAATATTAAGTTTCTCATACTAAGAATTCATTTTTTTCACATTTTAATAACCATCACAAAACTATTTTCATTCCAGCGTTCAAATATGCCACTGGATCTGTGAGTACAGTCAATTTATGTTTTGTTGGATCAACACATGTAAATGGAAATCAGAACAGTATTACTACTGTTATGTGGAGCTTAAGCAATTAACATTTAATTGCTTAAGAAACATCAAATTTTGTCCTTTCTGAGACTGAAGAGCTCACCAGGTATAAACTGAGACCCAAGATTAAGAATCACTTCTACGGCATTCATGACTAGGGTGGTCCCAGATAAGGTTGAATGAGTCTCTCCAATGTGCCATTGTTAAATTTATTTACCTACCTCAGAGATATATTTTGAAGCAAACTCATGCTGACACACTCATCGGGTGCACCTCTACTCACACTTAAAGTTGGACAAAGACAACAGTAAGCTCCTTTCACAGGCGAGGGAGCTATGAGTAATAGCTGTCAACAACACTTCCAGATAGAAATCACCTCTTATTCTTTTCAGTGCATAACCCCAGAGTTTCTATCAAACATTTGACAAAGAACTTGTGTATTTAAAAAGAAAACTATTTTTCTGAGACAAAAAAATTATCCTTCAATATCTGTAGCAACCTACAGATAATACATTGTTAGGAATGTTTCTTCAACATTATACTTGGCATTAGGACTGTTTCTTCAACAGTGTAAACTGTCAAATCAGATGTGTCAGAAAATGTTGACACCAACTGACTAAGACTGCTAAAATCATGGCTGGAACAAATGGAATTTAAGAGGGCATAGTCAAAGAAAGAATTAATGAACACTCATCGTTCTTTATTTTATTCTTATATTCATTAGATGCCCAGAAAAGAATGTCCCTAGAATACCTAAGTTTAATTTCCTAAAGAAATACCTTCAGTTAATTACTCCTATGTGGTATGCTCATAATTTTAAAGAAGATACAAGGAATTACCACTTGAAATGCTTTTATTTATCTTCCCCAGGTAATATGTAAAACTACCTAGTTAAATGGCAGATACACAGTAATACATGGTAACAGTAAATAAAATTGAGACGGATTGTACTAGCATCATATTGTTGGTCAAAACTTAATTCCATGTGAACTAAATCCTCCAGATTTTTATAGGAATTTCTTTTGTGCAGGTGTCTACATCTTTTACATATAAAGTTAAACCTTTATGTTTAAATTCATAATCCTCCCAGTTTCTATTTTAAATTTTATTCCACTTGTTTTGCTGAAATATTCTAGTCTCCTGGAATAATTTTAAATCTTAATCCTAATTTACTGAATTTATGATACTTCCTAGTGTCCTGAAAATTTCATAAGCATTCCTCTCATCCTTTCATCCAAACATTGCTGACAATAGTGACTTACACAGGGCCAAGCACAAAACACTATGATACTTAATGGATACACTTTCAAGGGCAAAGATTTGTTGCCCAAGGGAGAATGACAGCACAGTGATTTAATGCTATTCATTCTTAGAGCAAATGTGGCTCATTCAGCTTAATTTCTTAATTATGATCCAAATGAAAATGTAAAAGAAATTATTTCAGACCAAAGTAAAGGCATATAGAATGAAGATAACTGTGTAATCTACTTTATGTCCATGAGAGATTTAGATCTTTTATATTTAATATTAATCACATCTAATTCTTTGACTATCTCACCAACATCATTTAAAGCCATAATTAGCACTAAATAGCAAGAGAGGATCACCAACTTGGAGGTCATGGAATGAAGCCAGAGTATTGACACTGGAGTCTACTAATGCTATTGGCTTCAACAAACTCCACAAGTTTGATGGGTGCAAAGCTTGGACATTCTGGCAGTAGCCGTATGATGAAATGAAGTGGCACCACTGTGCAGCAGGTACATTTAAAACACACAGGCAGGGGCTTCCCTGGTGGCGCAGTGGTTGACAGTCCGCCTGCCGATGCAGGGGACATGGGTTCGTGCCCCGGTCTGGGAAGATCCCACACACTGCGGAGCGGCTGGGCCCGTGTGCCATGGCCGCTGAGCCTGAGCGTCCGGAGCCTGTGCTCCACAACGGGAGAGGCCACAACAGTGAGAGACCCGCGTACTGCAAAAAAAAAAACCACACAGGCAGCTTGGAACATGGCAAGTAGTCATGAAATGGTACATTTTACGCAAAATAATGAAACTGCAAGGGGAGAAATAGAATGACTAGCCACTCCAGTTGTAAACTAATATGCAGCCTCAATGCATTAGGGAAGAAAACACAGCCCTGAGTCATGGTCACAGATAGCAACTGCCTTTGCTTGTATCTTCAAAAGGGAAGAGCTCTTGAAGACACAGCATTAGCATTTCTACTTGTAATATTTGCAAATATGAAATTATGACCCCTACTAAAAATGCAAAGAACGAAACAGCCTTGTTTTGGTACCTGTGTCTAGAATACCACATCCCTATATATGTATTAATATGGAGAAAAGATTGTGTAACATTTCAAGTTATTTTTCATATTGCATATGTTTTAATTATGAAAGTCAGTGGGAAACAATCTATCAGAAAGCAACCACTCTGAATTAACATGGCAGAGTCAACCCTCAAGGAGGTTCACACTTGACTCCCTCTTTGTGCAGGAGGGGTCGATATTAAACAGGCAGCATGAAAAGGAATCAGCAGGTGGCATAGTGCCAAGAGATGCACTTGGCAAAGTGAAAGATCTGGGCTTTGGAATCAAAAAAGACTTAGGTTTAAAAAGAAGAGATACATGTATATGTATAACTGAATTACTTTGCTGTACACCTGAAACTAACACAAAACTGTTAATCAACTATACCCCAGTATAAAATAATATTTTTTTTAAAGTAAAAAAGAGGAAAGAAAGACTTGGTTGGATCTCTGCACTGCCCCTCACTAGCTGTTCTACCTTGGGCAGTCACTTAACCTCTCTGAGACTCAGTTTCCTCACATATACAATGAGGATAATAATACCTGAGATTCCTGTGAAAAGTACTGGAAAATGTAACATACACTAAGAGTTGTGATAGCTGAGATCATCTTTTCCCCAGACACGTTAGAGTCATTCTATTTCTTTGGACAAGAAACATCACAAAAATATGGAGGCAAGAATCATACATTCACAGGTGCATAAAGTAGATTAAATAATTTCTTTATTCTATAGAACTTTACTTTAGTCTGAAAGAACTGTCTCAAGGAATTTGGTCTAAAATAATTGTGGGTTCACCTATGGTTTCAGGCTGAATCAAGAATGTAGTAAATAGAAAGAGCCCATGTATGTTAGTGGTTGATTAAAAATCATGCTAGGGAACAACCACTGCGGAAAGCGGTTTGGTAGTATCTATTATTCTAAAGCTAGAGACATAACCTGTGACCCAGCAATTCCATTCCTAAGTATATACTGAGCAAATGCATACACATGTCCACCAAAAATGTGTACTAGAATATTCATAACACTATTCAAAACAGCTTCAAATTGGATACTACACAAAAGACCATCAACAGTTAACTAAATTGTGATATATTCACACAAAGAAATACTGCTTAACAATAAGAATGAATGGTATACGTTAGAAATAATAACATGGGTGATTCTCACAAATACAATGTTAAGCAAACAAAGATGAACACAAAAGAGTACACATTAACTCTATATAGAGTATAAAAACAAAAAAACTTAAACTATGCTGTTAGAAATCAGGGTAGAGTTTGTCCTTGAGAGGCGGTGATGGTGCGGGGTGCATAGTGACCAGAGAGAATCACGGGGAGGTTTTAAAGTGCTGGTAGTTTTCTATTGTTTAATCTGTATATAGTTGCACAGTTTATTTTGTTTGTGAACGTTCAACAAATTCTATACTTATATGCGCACATTTCTATATGTGTATCACATTCAAATAAAAAATTAAGAAATTAGAGTGTGCTAATATTCAGTGCTTGATTTCAACATATTCTTTGATCCCTTATCCCATGGCCTTTAGGAAGCGTAAGCATGCCAGGCAAGACAGAGTTCCCAGAAAGCTTTTGACCAAAACAAGTTTTAGTACGTTACTCAGTTCCTGAATAAATGCCAGAAAACACATTGTTTAGAGACATTATTAAACTTCATGCAATTTAAATGTTAATGTTTTAAGCATAACCTTATGCTAGGGGAAAAATGTTCTATTTGCTATTTGTTTCCAACATGCAAATTTAAAATTTACATAAATATATCCTAATATTTTGCTTTTAAAAAGTTGAATTAGTATAAGAAAAGCCTTTTATATCTCCATTGCATATTTATTATCAATATTGCCATCTGCCCCTTCAACTCATTTCTGGACATAGTAAACAAATATATTGCCACCTACTGATGACTCCAATGGTAGGTACATGATATGTGAAATTTCAAGAAGATAAATATTGTAACATGCATTACTTTACAACTCATACACATTGACATGTAAAATCACATTCACATTTTAATATTAGTCTTTTGGATTTTTTTCTTTAAATGAAATGCTACTTTACATATTTTTCTACATTAATTCTACTTTATGTATTTGAAATATTACTTTATATGTATGGTTTAATATTTATTGAGACAACGTATTTCTCATTTGGAAATCATACTCTTGTGTTATTCTTGTCTGCTGTGCTAAAAATGATAGTGGTTTTAAAAGGGTTAGTGAAACTTGGGTGTATGCAATCATTTTCTGATAAGATCAAACCCTGGCCTTGTTCAAATGTTCTCTTTCTACTTTTTGGAAAGTTTTTTTTTTTTTTTAATAGTAAAATAAAATATTTTTTTTTATTTTTATTAAATCAAATGTTCTCAGTTTTCTTTGTGAAAAGACAACTTGGAATGCTCCTTAAAATTACTTATCTTTACAATTTCCTTCAGTTGGTTTTAGTTTGAAAAGAGTACACTAATTGCCATAATGGATTAATTTCCTTGAGTAATGAACATGTCAAATGTACTTTTAGTTCTATCAGTTTCCTCTAAAGCCAGGACTCCAAAGAGATGTTATTTTTGGAGCATGCATATACAGAATGCATAAACTCAGCATCAGGTTGAGGGCTCCCTGGGGCTTCTCCTTTCATTGTCCACAACTCTTCTGTACCTTGTGGAGGGAACATTCTCCCTGTAACAAAAACTCCTTCCCCAAGAAGAATCCTGGACACAGTCTCTCAAAAGAAGGAAACTTCCTTTTTTTTTTCTTCATATTGTTTCACGTCATCACATATTTTTATGGGTCATTTATTCTTGGTGTTCCCTGACTGCTTTGTCTTAACCATTTTCTACTCTGGAACATACCTTTCACTTCTCTCTTTCTCCTCCCTATGCAAGACCCTGTTAGATGCTAGCACCAATGGCAGGATATAAAGGTGATTAAGAGGCTCTTTCTACCCTCAAAGAGCTTATGATTTAATGGCCAGGATTGCTTTTTTTGAGATTTAAGAGAATCAGTAACAAAGGGCTATAAAATTGATCAAATGAATATATTTTTCTGTAATTGACAAGGGTTAATTATGACATGAAAGTTAACAATTTCCTCCAAAAACAGCACTTAAATGTAGGATTGTTCTACTTTCCAAATTTCACAATTGCTCATAACTTGTTATTGAAGAAGTAAGTCACTATGCCCTCCTTGTAATGGGTGTTTCGGTTGTAATCCTTAAATCTAATAACCATCTTACAGAATAAGGAAATGAGAAGAGTCAGAGAGCAGATGAGGACTGTATTTGAGAGGACAGAGGGCTTTTCAAGTGCTTCTGAAATCATCCCTGTAGGCACGTCATGTCAGCCACGCAGGCTATAGCTAGAAATAATATTAACAATGTAAAATGATTTTCCTGAATATTAGATCTAGATTTGCATTAATGCAAAATACGTATGTAGAAATGCTATTACTTCAACTGCACATTAATTTATCAAAGTGGTTCAGAATGTTAAATAACTTTACAGAAGGAAAGTATTTTTTCCTGTTCTCTGAGGGAGTATTTTACATCTGTAGTCAAGTTATTGTTGCTGAGGTACCTTGGCTTCCTGGTGGTTTATGGAAGCCTGCAAAACTCTGTGAGCATTATCAGTATTGCCTGTATGCTGTCTCAAGTTATTTGCTCCTACTGTTTGGGCCAATGTTCCTAAAATTCAGCCATGGTGGGCTAATGTTTCTCTGGCCACAGTTATGTAAGGGTAATAATTACAGTTAATGAAGTGCTACACAAAAATGGATAACTTTACTAAGTTATGAACATGAACATCCACCAAATACATAGGGAAAGAACTTAAAGTTATCAAAAATATATATTATAATGAAAACATGTGTATGTACTTAAGCAACATTTATTTATCATCTACTATTTGCCCTATTTCAGGTTTTTGGAATGAAATGCTTCCACTCCTTAACAGACTTAGTCCCGAAAGGATGACAGACACATACGCAAATATGCACTGTGATAAGGGTGGGGTAGAATATGCTTCCTGGCTGATTAGTATTTCTCAGTCTCTTTTGTTGGTTCCTCGTCCTCTGATTTTCCTTAAAATTGGTGTTCCTTGGCATTCTTTCCTCCTCCTATCTACTCATTATCCCTGAGCAATTTCCTTCCCTATAACTGACTTCAGTTACTCCCCTATGCTGGTAAGCCTAGATATTTCTATTCAGTCTGGATGGCTTCTTCCATTCTCTCCATAAGTCTACTGAACATCTCTACCCAGATATCCCATGCTCATCTCAAAAGCAGTTTATCCAGAACAAAATGTATCACTTTTCCTTCTCTTCTCTATGTACCTATCTTAGAAAAAAAAAAAAAAAGATATCATCATGACGCTCTGTGGCCCTATCCAGAAACCTAGACATTACCCAGATTCTCTCTTTCATCTTTCTCTCAGCATCCAGTCTGTGTGCCCTGTAGCCTACCTCTTTGATATACCTCGAAGTCTTGCAGCTGAATATGCTCCTATCTTGTTGCCTCAGCTCAGGATCTCTTTCATCTACCCATCCATCCAGTCAGCAAATATTTCTGGAAAGTCTTCTCCATTTCAATCCCTCATCTTCTTAATCTCGTGTTTTGTGCCCCAATGTAATTTCCATAAACTGTAGAAACCTCATTTCTGCCAGAGTAATGATTCTAAAATGTGAATCTGGTCCTGTTAACTTCTCCACTGAAACATCTCTTTTAGCTTTTCATGGTCCTAAAACATAGTTTTCACATATTGGGACGTGGGGGAAGGAGGTGTCAGAAAATTGTCAAAATATTAATAATCTTTTTAACATCTAATTCTAAAGTAGAATTGATATAAAATCAGACAGAAAATGTCAAATCTTCTACCCTTCTTCCATAGAGCTCCCTGTCAGAATAGCTTTTCCTTTCCTCTTCAACTAATTCTTGAAAGATGAAGGACATGTTTCCCCATATCTGGTATACATACTTAAGGGTTTCTTTTCTTTTTTTCAAATTTTTACCAAGGGACAATGAAGAGTGTGGTATAGCATATGTGAATACCAAACCTCTCAGGACAAAAAGCAAAGGTAGCTGAATCAGCAGAATATCCCCACCACCCTCTCTCATGAGATTCTCTCTAGCTCCCAATGGGTATTCCTTCCCTTCCTGTAGATATGAGTAGTTGAAATGGTGTGGTAAGAGGCAAATGGAATTGCCATAGAATAATACAGTAATGGGATACTTCTAATGTGTTTGTTCTCTGTCAGACTTCACCCTGTGACAACATGACCCAAGGAATAAAATCTGTCCAATCAGATATTCTAAAGACTTGAAGCCAAATGCTACCTGTCTTAACTACCCCAAGAGCTTACAGGCCATGGAGCTATGGATTCTGGAACATTTTGCCAACAAACCTTTCTTAAAATAGAAGTTCAACATGTCAACCAGGTAAACTTGGAGTTGCTCCTGTTGAAGTTGTGTTGAGCAATGGAACCTCACTTACTCTTCCGTCTGCCTACGCCCCATCACACGTCCTTTGTCCTCCACTACATGGAGGTCCCTCCAGGTGCTATTTCATCTTGGAAAGCCTGATCTTAAATCCACTAGCCTATGAGATAAAGCCTATAATGCTTTAATATGGCTACTAAAGACTTCCAATGGCCCATTCCTAATTTTTTATTCTGATCTCTTACTTTACACCACCCTCCCAGCCACCAATTTACCCCTGCCACTACTGCTTCCCCCAAGCCCCCACTCCACACACTCTCTACACAAGCCTACTGGTTACCAGGTTACTTCAAGAGAATGGTCGTTGTTCATGGGATTCCTTCTGCAGTCCTCCCTCCCTCCTATCTCCATCTACCCATCACGTCTCATCTCACCAGGTTCAGCTAGGGGATCACCATGCACAGGAAGCATTTCCTGGCCCCTCAGTTAGAAATGACCACTTCCTACTACCTTTCCAACTGCACACTATATATACTCCCAATGCAGTGTCTATAAAATTGTGTTATGTTTATTACTGAAACTCAGTAGGACCCTGTGGTGCCTTCCCAGGGACAGACACCACCACCCCCATTTCCCCTGCCTCTTGTTTGTAGAAAAGCTTTAGCCTCCTTGGCCTTCCTGGGGTTCCAAAGAGCAAATTAAATCAGAGAAGTGAGAAAATACAGAAACAAAGGAAAACAGTGAATTTAGCCATAAAACAAAGTCAAGGACCTTTATTTCCTCCTCAAGGCTATAGATAATATCCTGAGCCATATCCTTGAGTTGTTTTGCAGATACTAAAATCCCCATCAGGTGGAAGAATTTAACTGCATGCTGACAACCAGCAATGTAGACCCCAGACCAGTTGGAACCAGAAGGTTGATGACTGAGATTCCTGAAACACCACCCTGTTACCTCACCAACAACCAATCAGAGAATTGTGCATCAGCTGATCACACACCCTGTGACCCTTTCTCTCACTTTAAAAATGCTTTCCTGAAAGCCATCAGAAGTCTTTTGAGCATTAGCTGCCCATAATCCTTGCTTGAAGCCTTGCAATAAATGCTGTACTTTCCTTCACCACAAACTGGTATCAGTAGATTGGCTTTGCTATGTGCTGGGCAAGGGAACCCAAATTCAGTTCTGTAACTTTATTAATTAATTTCTTTTAAATATGGTGAATTTTTAAAACACAGAAAAGTGCAAAGAAGAAAGTAACAAGAATCTATATTCCCTTCGTCTATAATTTATCAAGGTAAAATTTTTGGTTTATCGCTTTTAATCTTTTTTTGTTTTTTTAAAAATAAAATCCCTTTTGTTTAAAGGTGCATTCTGCTCACAGTATATAATTCAAATAGTGCTCAAAATCAGGAAGATTAAAGTTTAAGAAAACTCAAAACTTTATCATCCAGAAGTAAACTTTATTATTATTATGTAATTATTGTTCAAGTCATCATATAAAACATATATACAGATAGAATATGAAAGCCAGGTTACCTGACATTAAAAGGAACCATATTATAGATATTAATTTTGTGATTTTAACAAGAGAAGAAAAATGATAAAACAGCCAAAGGAACTATCAATACTTAACCAAGGAAATCATTCCTCAGGATAACAGATATTACTGTTTAAAAGACTTACAAGTTTACCAAATAAGTTTACAAAAAGCATAAAGACATTGGACTCAGATTTTTTTCTCCCCCAAACCATTAAGTTTCAGACAGTATTAATTAACTTCTTGCTAAGGAACATAAAGGCTTTTATACTTTTATAATTCTATGTTTTCCCTCTGCTGTTCTATTTTTTAGTTATATTGTTAATTTTATATTGTTCAGGTTTTAATACTTACTTTGTTTTTTCCAAAAAACTTTTTTATTTTGATATAGATGCAACCCTACAGGAAAGTACCAAAGCAGTGCACGGTATTCCAGTTTACCTTATGCCTAGATGCCTCAAATATTATGTTTTACCACAATTGCTTTACCTGAGAAGATTAAGAGAAAGTTGCAGACATAATCTTTACCTACAAATTATTCAGTGTGTAGTTCTTAAAAGCAGGGACATTTGCTTATATAAACACAGTGCAATTATCAAAATCAGGAAATTAGGGAGAGACCTTCAAGATGGCAGAGGAGTAAAACGTGGAGATCAACTTCCTCCCCACAAACACATCAGAGAAATACATCTACACATGGAAAAACTCCTACAGAACACCTACTAAACGCTCGCAGAAGACCTCAGACTTCCCAAAAGGCAAAAAACTCCCCATGTACCTGGGTAGGGCAAAAGAAAAAAAAAAAGAGACAAAAGAATAGGGACAGGACCTGCACCTCTGGGAGGGAGCTGTGAAGGAGGAAAGGTTTCCACACACTAGGAAGCCCCTTCAATGGCGGAGGCGAGTGGTGGTGGTGGGGAAGCTTCAGAGCCATGGAGGAGAGCACAGCAACAGGGGTGCAGAGGGCAAAGTGGAGAGATTCCTGCACGGAGGATCAGTGCCGACCAGCACTCACCAGGCTGAGAGGCTTCTCTGCTCACTGCTGGGGCAGGTGGGGGCTGGGAGCTGAGGCTCAGGCTTTAGAGGTCAGATCCCAGGGAGAGGACTGGGGTTGGCTGCGTAAACACAGCCTGAAGAGAGTTAGTGCACCACAGCTGGCTGGGAGGGAGTCTGGGAAAAAGTCTGAACCTGCCTAAGAGGCAAGAGACCATTGTTTCAGGGTGCAAGAGGAGCGGGGGATTCAGAGCACCGCCTAAACGAGCTCCAGAGATGGGCGCGAGCCACAGCTATCAGCGCGGACACGAGAGCCAGCATGACACCCTAAGGCTGCTGCTGCCGCCACCAAGAAGCCTGTGTGTGAGCACAGGTCAGTATCCACACCTCCCCTCCCGGGAGCCTGTGCAGCCCGCCACTGCCAGGGCCCCGTGATCCAGGAACAACTTCCGCAGGAGAACACACGGTATGCCTCAGGCTGTTGCAATGTCACGTGGGCCTCTGCCACTGCAGGCCCGCCCTGAATTCCGTACCCCTCCCTCCCCTCGGCCTGAGTGAGCCAGAGCCCCCTAATCAGCTGCTCCTTTAACCCTGTCCTGTCTAAGCGGGAACAGATGCCCTCAGTTGACCTACATGTAGAGGCAGGGCCAAGTCCAAAGCTGAACCCCAGGAGCTGTGCGAACAAAGAAGAGAAAGGGAAATCTCTCCCAGCAGCCTCAGGAGCAGTGGATTAAATCTCCACAATCAATTTGGTGTACCCTGCACCTGTGGAATACCTGAATAGACAGTGAACCATCCCAAAATTGAGGTGGTGGACTTTGGGAGCAACTGTAGATTTGGGGTTTGCTGTATGCGACTGACTGCTTTCTGGTTTTATGTTTATCTTAGTTTAGTATTTAGAGTTTATTATCATTAGTAGATTTGTTTAATGATTTGGTTGCTCTCTTCCTTTTTTAAAAAAAATATATATTTTTTTCCTTTTTCTCGTTTTGTGAGTGTGTATGTGTATGCTTCTTTGTGTGATTTTGTCTGTATAGGTTTGCTTTTACCATTTGTCCTAGGGTTCTCTCTGTCAGTTTATTTTTTTTTTTAGTATAGCTTTTAGCACTTGCTATCATTGGTGGGGTTTTTCTTAGTTTGGTTGCTCTCTTCTTTCTTTCTTTCTTTTATTTTTTTTCTTTTAATTACGTTTTTAATTTTTAGTAATTTATTGTTTTTTTACTTTAATAACTTTATTTTATTTTATGTATTTCTTTCTTTATTCTTTTCTCCCTTTTCTTCTGAGCTGTATGGCTGACAGGGTCTTGGTGCTCCTGCCGGGTGTCAGGTCTGTGCCTCTGAGATGGGAGAGCCGAGTTCAGAACATTGGTCCACCAGTGACCTCCCAGTTCCACATAATAGCAAACAGTGAAAGCTCTCCCAGAGATCTCAGTCTCAACGCTAAGACCCACGTCCACTCAACGACCAGCAAGCTACAGTGCTAGACACCCTATGCCAACAACTAGCAAGACAGGAACACAACCCCACCCATCAGCAGAAAGGCTGCCTAAAATCATAACAAGGTCACAGACACCCCAAAACACACCCCCGGACATTGTGCGCTCACAAGAAAGACAAGATCCAGCCTCATCCACCAGAACACAGGCACCAGTCCACTCCACCAGGAAGCCTACACAACCCACTGAACCAACTTTAGCCACTGAGGGCACACACCAAAAAAACGGGAACTACGAACCTGCAGCCTGTGAAAAGGAGACCCCAAACACAGTAAGTAAAACAAAATGAGAAGACAGAGAAACACACAGCAGATGAAAGAGCAAGGTAAAAAACCACCAGACCAAAAAAATGAAGAGGAAACAGGCAGTCTACCTGAAAATGAATTCATAGTAATGATAGTAAAGATGATCCAAAATCATGGAAATAGAATGGAGAAAATACAAGAAACGTTTAACAAGGACATAGAAGAACTAAAGAGCAAACAAACACAAGAAATGAAATTAAAAATTCTCTAGAAGGAATCAATAGTAGAATAACTGATGCAGAAGAATGGATAAGTGACCTGGAAGATAAAATAATGGAAATAACTACCACAGAGCAGAATAAAGAAGAAAGAATGAAAATAATTGAAAACAGTCTCAGAAACCTCTGGGATATTAAATGCACCAACATTCGAATTATAGGGGTCCCAGAAGAAGAAGAGAAAAAGAAAGGGACTGAGAAAATATTTGAAGACATTATAGTTGAAAACATAACTAATATGGGAAAGGAAATACTCAATCAAATACAGGAAACACAGAGAGTCCCATACAGGATAAATCCAAGGATGAACTCATTAAGACACATATTAATCAAACTATCAAAAATTAAATGCAAAGAAAAAATACTAAAAGCAGCTGGGGATAAACAACCAATAACATACAAGGGAACCCCAATAAGGTTAACAGCTGATCTTTCAGCAGAAACTCCGCAAGCCAGAAGGGAGTGACAGGACATATTTAAGGTGACGAAAGGGAAAAACCTAAAACCAAGATCACTCTACCCAGCAAGGATCTCATTCAGATTTGATGAAGAAATTCAAACCTCTGCAGATAAGCAAAAGCTAAGAGAATTCAGCACAACCAAATGAGCTTTACAACAAATGCTAAAGGAACTTCTCTAGGCAGGAAATAGAAGTGAAGGAAAAGACCTACAATAACAAACCCAAAACAATTAAGAACTGGTAACAGGAACATACATATCGATAACTACCTTAAATGTAAATGGATAAAATGCACCAACCAAAAGACATAGACTGGATGAATGGATACAAACACAAGACCCGTACATATGCTGTCTACAAGAGACCCACTTCAGACCTAGGGACACATACAGACTGAAAGTGAGGGAATGGAAAAAGATATTCCATGCAAATGGAAATCAAAAGAACGCTGGAGTGGCAATTCTCATATCAAACAAAATAGACTTCAAAATAAAGACTATTACAAGAGACAAAGAGGGACACTACATAATGATCAAGGGATCAATCCAAAAAGAAGATATAACAATAGTAAATATTTATGCACCCGACACAGGAACACCTCAATACATAAGGCAAATGCTAACAGCCATAAAAGGGGAAGTTGACAGTAACACAATCATAGTACGGGACTTTAATACCCCACTTTCACCAATGGACAGATCATCCAAAATGAAAATAAATAAGGAAACACAAGCATTAAATGACACATTTAACAAGATGGACTTAATTGATATTTGTAAAACATTCCATCCAAAAACAACAGAATAAACTTTCTTCTCAAGTGCTTCTGGAACACTTCCCAGGATAGATCATATCTTGTGTCACAAATCAAGCCTTGGTAAATTTAAGAATATTGAAATCATATCAAGTATCTTTTCCAACAACAAAGCTTTGAGACTACATATCAATTACAGGAAAAATTCTGTAAAAAATACAAACACATGGAAGTTAAACAATACACTACTAAATAACCAGGAGATCACTGAGGAAATCAAAAATACCTAGAAACAAATGACAAGGAAAACACAATGACCCAAAACCTATGGGATGCAGCAAAAGCAGTTCTAAGAGGGAAGTTTATAGCAATACAATCCTACCTCAAGAAACAAGAAAAATCTCAAATAAACAACCTAACCTTACATCTAAAGCAATTAGAGAAAGAAGAACAAAAAAACCCCAAAGTTAGCAAAGGAAAGAAATTATAAAGATCAGATCAGAAATAAATGAAAAAGAAATGAAGGGACAATAGCAAAGATCAATAAAACTAAAAGCTGGTTCTTTGAGAAGATAAACATAATTGAAAAACCATTAGCCAGACTCCTCAAGAAAAAAAAGGAGACGACTCAGATCAATAGAATTATAAACGAAAAAGGAGAAGTAACAACTGACACTGAAAAAATACAAAGGATCATGAGAGATTACCGGAAGCAACTATATGCCAATAAATGGACAACCTGGAAGAAATAGACAAATTCTTAGAAAAGCACAACCTTCTGAGACTGAACCAGGATGAAATAGAAAATATAAACAGACCAATCACAAGCACTGAAATTGAGACTGTGATTAAAAATCTTCCAACAAACAAAAGCCCAGGACCAGATGGCTTCACAGGCGAACTCTAGCAAACATTTAGAGAAGAGATAACACCTATCCTTCTCAAACTATTCCAAATATAGCAAAGGGAGGAACACTCCCAAACTCGTTCTACAAGGCCACCATTACCCTGATACCAAAACCAGACAAGAATGTCACAAAGAAAGAAAACTACAGGCCAATATCACTGATGAACATAGATGCAAAAATCCTCACAAAATACTAGCAAACAATCCAGCAGCACATTAAAAGGATCATACACCATGATCAAGTGGGGTTTATCCCAGGAATGCAAAGATTCTTCAATATATGCAAATCAATCAATGTGATACACCATATTAACAAACTGAAGGAGAAAAGCCACATGATCATCTCAATAGATGCAGAAAAGCTTTCGACAAAATTCATCACCCATATATAATAAAAACCCTCCAGAAAGTAAGCATAGAGGGAACTTACCTCAACATAATAAAGGCCATTTATGACAAACCCACAGCCAATATCGTTCTCAATTGTGAAAAACTGAAAGCATTTCCACTAAGATCAGGAACAAGACAAGGCTGCCCACTTTCACCACTCTTATTCAACATAGTTTTGGAAGTTTTATCTTTGTTTTGTTTTGTTTTTTTTTGCAGTATGCAGGCCTCTCACTGTTGTGGCCTCTCCCGTTGCGAAGCACAGGCTCCGGAAGCACAGGCTCAGCGCCCATGGCTCACAGGCCCAGACGCTCCACAGCATGTGGGATCTTCCCGACCGGGGCACGAACCCGTGTCCCCTGCATCGGCAGGTGGACTCTCAACCACTGCGCCACCAGGGAAGCCCTAGTGTTGGAAGTTTTATCCACAGCAATCAGAGAAGAAAAAGAAATAAAAGAAATCCAAATCAGAAAAGAAGAAGTAAATCTGTCATTGTTTGCAGATGACATGATACTCTACGTAGAGAATCCTAAAGATTCTACCAGAAATCTACTAGAGCTAATCAATTAATTTGGTAACGTAGCAGGATACAAACTTAATGCACAGAAATCTCTTGCATTCCTATATACTAATGATGAAAAATCTGAAAGAGAAATTAAGGAAACAATCCCATTCACCATTGCAACAAAAAGAATAAAATACCTCGGTTGGGCCGGGGCGGGAGTCGGTTGGGCCGGGGCGGGAGCGCGGCGCGGGGCGGCAGGGCCCGCGGGCTGCCGACGGCGGCCTAGGTGGCCGGCAGAGTACTTAGGATTTCACGTATTTTTGCTGAACTTATTAAAAAAAAGGCGCTTGGGATGATGGATTAACAAGAACATTGAAATTCTGTGAAAACTTTCAAATTGGAGCATACTGAATTTTCACCCTAGTCCAGCAGCTCTGCTGCTCACTTAAATACAGATCAATGAAGACCCCATTCGGGAAGACACCTGGCCAGCGGTCCAGAGCTGATGCAGGCCATGCTGGTGTATCTGCAAGCATGATGAAGAAACGGACATCCCACAAAAAACATCGGAGCAGTGTGGGGCCGAGCAAACCTGTTTCCCAGCCCCGGCGGAACATCGTAGGCTGCAGGATTCAGCATGGGTGGAAAGAGGGGAATGGCCCCATCACCCAGTGGAAAGGAACCGTTCTGGACCAGGTGCCTGTAAATCCTTCTTTGTATCTTATAAAATACGATGGATTTGACTGTGTTTATGGACTAGAACTTAATAAAGATGAAAGAGTTTCTGCGCTTGAAGTCCTCCCTGATAGAGTTGCAACATCTCGAATCAGTGATGCACACCTAGCCGACACAATGATTGGCAAAGCAGTGGAACACATGTTTGAGACCGAGGATGGCTCTAAAGACGAGTGGAGGGGAATGGTCTTAGCACGCGCCCCTATAATGAACACATGGTTTTACATCACCTATGAAAAAGATCCTGTCTTGTACATGTACCAGCTCTTAGATGATTATAAAGAAGGCGACCTTCGCATTATGCCCGATTCTAATGATTCACCTCCAGCAGAAAGGGAACCAGGAGAAGTTGTGGACAGCCTGGTAGGCAAACAAGTGGAATATGCCAAAGAAGATGGCTCTAAAAGGACTGGCATGGTCATTCATCAAGTAGAAGCCAAACCGTCTGTCTATTTCATCAAGTTTGATGATGATTTCCATATTTATGTCTACGATTTGGTGAAAACATCCTAGATGTCATCACGAACTTTGCCAAATTTGTGGAACTCTTAAATGTATAATTTGTAGACATAAAGACTTGATTGCTTTCCAGTTTAATGAAAGCTTAAATGTCCCTGCGAACCCACAATCTCTGCCAGCAGAACTGATTTTGTTCTGAATAGTACAGATTTATGTGAACACAAAGCATTTTGTGTAAGGAACTCCTTCCTCTTAAAAGAAGTCTGTCTGTTTGGAAGGGAGTTACAGGCAAGTCTGGTAAAAGTTAAGCTAGTATCATAGTCATTTAAAACTGTAGTAGATCTTATCCACTTTCCCCTTCACGCTTAACACTGTTATTCTGCTGCCACAATGCAAGCATAGTTTGGTATTTTTGTTATTGCCTTTTTTTGAGATATATATGTATCTATATCTACCTATCTATATCTGTGTGTATACATATATAATGTATATATACATACACATAGATCTGTGTGCACGTGCGCGCGCGCGCGCGCGCGCGCGCACACACACACACACACACACACACTTCGTGGGCAGTCCTTTCTTTGTGGGTTGGAGTGGGGGTTACATAATTTTCTCCAGTTTAACAGGAGTGCTGACCCAAGCCATTTGTATTTAGTGTATTCATTGTATTACTGCTGTTTATTTAAAATTAAATTTGGGCACAGGAAGCACATCGGGACATTCAGCTTATTTTGAAAGTCAAGTTCAGAGTACCATTTCAGTCTGGAGGCTTTAAACTGTAAATTCAAATATGAATCACCTGTGAACATTTAATGACCCACATTACAATTTTACAAAACAGTTAGAAATCTGGGTAAAAGGCTGCCTTTAATTCTAAGCTTTGTATATTATTTGTTTACATTTTTTATCATAAATACTTCTTTTTAAGCAAAGCCCAGGTACTTGGTCCACATAGTGTAATGCCAGGTGTATTTTGGATGGCACATTTGGTCCATTATTTGTACAAATTAGTAATCTGGAATTTTAGTACACGGATTTAAAAGGCAACAGTATATCAGCGGTTTATGTGTATTTGGTAAGTTCCTGGAAGAACGTAGTGCTTTTATATTAGAAATGTAAGTTTAAGAATGACATTGTTGCCTTTTAACAAGTTCTCTGGGATACCTTTATTTTTATTACTGTTATTACTGATATATGATTATGGTCAGAAGGCTTTTCCCCCTTGGCTTTTCCCCTCGAAGAATGTCTAGACAAATAACAGCTTAAATTCCTGACACCTCTTGTGGTGCTGTATGTTCTTACTCATGGTATGCTGTTGATGTGGATTCATTCCATTTGGTGGATCCTGCCACATCAGGGTCAGTCACCTGCACTGGCTTGTGGGTGTGACTGATAGCAGCCCTTAGCCATTGAATCCTTTCCTGCAAGGTTGTTTTAACTAAAATAGAACTGCAAAAGTGGTTCATTTAGCAGCAGAACATCAGTCTATCACTTTGTTTTGGATGATCCCTGGCAGTTTGAAAGCTAGGAGAAAGATGATATGTGAAACCAGTCTTGTGGAGATTGAAAATCTTACCTCTGATTTGGGCAGAAAGCTTAAATGCATATGAATCTCAGTCAAACACCAGGTCTGTGTGACGTCTGTCATGGCTGTTCTTGATGTTAAGAGATTCTGTAGTTTCAAGGCCGCACTCTGCATGGTTTGTGTGATGCCCATTTTTGCCTTCAGGAAGGCTGTGCCTTGTTGTGCTGGTGGGTGGTAACCTCGCACACCATGTAAATACAGCACCCCAGTTCTCTCCAGCGTGCCCAGTGCCTCACTGAGGGCAGCCAGGGGTGAGCTTCTCCATGCAGTGGGTACCCAGGTCTTAGATGTTCCTCCTGTGCTTGAAACAAGTGTCATGCTACAGATCTGTCATCTGTTCTCCTGGAGGCTCTTGTAAGAGTTCCTGCATGTGAATCTCAAGGTTGAGCCCAGCTCCCTGTGCCCAAGTGGACACATGTGGCCCAGAGAGTGTGTTGTCCAGCGTGCACTGCATGAACAGGACACAGTGACTTCAGACTGAAAAACAAAGTCCTTTGGAGGTATCCTGAGGGTTGGGTCAGTTGAGTTGAAACATTTCTGGCATTACTTAATGACTTGCATTGTGGTTTTTCTGCAAGTACCTTTAGCAACTTTTAATACCACGTGATCTCTCTAGATGAATGTGACGTGATTTATTATCATTATTTTAATCATTGTTCCATTTATTGCCTTTAGGGTTGAAGGAAGGGGAAGGGGTCTTTTTTTTGTTTTTTTTCCTTTTTTTTTCCCATTCTTTTTTCTTTTGGTGGCTTAAACCACACTTCCTGATGCCATGACTAACTCTGCTCCCCAGCCGAGTATTTCAGGCTTCGTCTAGGCTCATGTTTCAGATCTGCATGCATTGCTTGCATTTTCCTGGTATCGGAATGTTGGTTCCTTGTTCTAGGAATACAACATTAATTTCCAAAATTATCATGGGACTTGTGACAACACAAGACATGAATCTCTGTATAAAATGTATTGGCCTTTCTCATTGACCTGCTATAGTATTATTGTGTCGTGTGTGTGTGTGTGCGTGCGTGATGTCTGGCTGCCATGTAAAGCTTCAAAGGAAAACCTTAAAAGCAGACCATCCTTTTTTGCATGCTCTATTCTAAGTAGAATGTTCAATGTAACTAACTAAAATTGCATGTTAAATATATTTAGGTTTTTTGTTTTCTATCTTTGTTTTTATTTGGTTTCAGTTTCTGTATATTTGCTTAACTGTGCTGTTTCAGTGGTTGTAGGATAAAGATACACTGGTGAAGCAAATGTAGTGCCAACAGAAGGTGATTTTCCAGTTGTGTATGTCATGCAGCATTTGAAGGGACTGTGCATTCTTAAAACAATCACAGTTGCTTCTAAACCAGATTTCATTTCTATTATTGTTTTACGTGCCAAACCCTGAAGTGCATTGGGCTTGAATCTCTGAACGCTGTGGACCCATTAGAAGACTGTTTTGATTGTCACAAATTGTAGTGCCTGAAGACATTCTTGAAGCTGATTGTCTTAAAAAAAAAAAAAAAAAAAAGACAGTTCTCCAAAGACAAAACAGGAATTATTGTAACAGAAAATAATTATGGTCAAAATGTCTGTGGTTCCTTGGAAATGCTGCGCTTTTTGTATTTTCCATCATTAGTGCAGTTCGAACGAATGTGTATAGTTCAGAGGTCTTCGTGTTCGCATTTTAATATTAGGTAAATGACCTCATCTTTCAAGCTTGAATTCATTTTTAATTTTAATTTTATTTTATACAATGTGTAGACAGTTCCCTGTTCTCTGCATTTAGAAGTATAAACAATATAAATCTGTTCATTCTGTAAGTAATTTTTATAATTATGATGTAACTCTATCCTATCCTTAAAACATTTAAAATAAACCCTTTATGTGCCAAAAAAAAAAAAAAAGAATAAAATACCTAGGAATAAACCAACCTAAGGAGATAAAAGACCTGTATGCAGAAAACTATAAAACACTGATGAAAGAAATTAAAGATGATACAAACAGATGGAGAGATATACCATATTCTTGGATTGGAAGAATCAACATTGTGAAAATGACTATACCACCCAAAGGAATCTACAGATTCAATGCAATCCCTATCAAACTACCAATGGCATTTTTCACAGAACTAGAACAAAAAATTTCACAATTTGTATGGAAACACAAAAAAAACCCAAATAGCCAAAGCAATCTTGAGAAAGGAAAACGGAGCTGGAGGACTCAGGCTCCCAGACTTCACACTCTACAAAGCTACAGTAATCATCAGTATGGTACCGGCACGAAAACAGAAATAGAGATCAATGGTACAGGATAGAAAGCCCAGAGATAAACCCATGCACATATGGCCACCTTATTTTTGATAAAGGTGGCAAGAATATACAATGGAGAAAAGACAGCCTTTTCAATAAGTGGTGGTGGGAAAACTGGACAGCTACATGGAAAAAATGAAATTAGAATGCTCCGTAACACCATACAGAAACATAAACTCAAAATGGATTAAGGGGCTTCCCTGGTGATGCAGTGGTTGAGAGTCTGCCTGCCGATGCAGGGGACGCAGGTTCATGTCCCAGACTGGGAAGATCCCACGTGCCGCGGAGCGGCTGGGCCCGTGAGCCATGGATGCTGAGCCTGCGCGTCTGGAGCCTGTCTGGAGCCTGTGCTCCGCAATGGGAGAGACCACAACAGTGAGAGGCCCGCATACCGCAAAAAAAAAAAAAAAAAAAGGATTAAGGACCTAAATGTAAGGCCAGAAACTATCAAACTCTTAGAGTAAAACATAGGCAGAACACTCTATGACATAAAGCACAGCAAGGTCCTTTTTGACCCACCTCCTAGAGAAAGGGAAATAAACCAAAAATAAACAAATGGGACCTAATGAAATGTAAAAGCTTTTGCACAGCAAAGGAAACCATAAACAAGATGAAAAGACAACCCTCAGGATGGCAGAAAATACTTGCAAATGAAGCAACTGACAAAGGATTAATCTCCAAAATTTACAAGCAGCTCATGCAGCTCAATATCAAAAAAACAAACAACCCAATCCAAAAATGGACAGAAGACCTAAATAGACATTTCTCCAAAAAAGATATACAGATTGCTAACAAATACATGAAAGGATGCTCAATATCACTAATCATTAGAGAAATGCATATCAAAACTACAGTGAGGTATTACCTCACACTGGTCAGAATGGCCATCATCAAAAAATCTACAAACAATACATGCTGGAGAGGGTGTGGAGAAAAGGAAACCCTCTTGCACTGTTGGTGGAAATATAAATGGATACAGCCACTATGGAGAACAGTATGGAGGTTCCTTAAAAAACTACAAAGAGAACTACCATATGAGCCAGCAATCCCACTACTGGGCATATACCCTGAGAAAACCATAATTCAAAAAGAGTCATGTACCACAATGTTCACTGCAGCTCTATTTACAATAGCCAGGACATGGAAGCAACCTAAGTGTCCATCAACAGATGAATGGATAAAGAAGATGTGGCATAGATATACAATGGAATATTACTCAGCCACAAAAAGAAACAAAATTGAGTTATTTGTAGCGAGGTGGATGGACCTAGAATCTGTCATACAGAGTGAAGTAAGTCAGAAAGAGGAAAACAAATAGCATATGCTAACACATATATCTGGAATCTAAAAAAAAAAAAAAAAGGTTCTGAAGAACCTAGGGGCAGGACAGGAATAAAGATGAAGATGTAGAGAATGGACTTGAGGACATGGGGAGGGGAAGGCTAAGCTGGGACAAAGTGAGAGAGTGGCATGGACATATATACATTACCAAATGTAAAATAGATAGCTAGCGGGAAGCAGCCACATAGCACAGGGAGATCAGCTCGGTGCTTTGTTACCACCTAGAGCAGTGGGATAGGGAGGGTGGGAGGGAGACTCAAGAGGGAGGAGATATGAGGATATATGTATCTGTATAGCTGATTCACTTTGTTATAAAGCAGAAATTACACACCATTGTAAAGCAATTATACTCCAATCAAGATGTTTAAAAAAAAATCAGGAAATTACCATGGATGTAATAGTATTATCTAAACTCCAGACTACATTCAGATGTCACCAGTTGTCCCACTACTGTTCTTTTTATGATCCACAATCAATCCAGGATTATTCACTACATTTAGTTGTTATGTCATTTACTCTATTTTAATCTTTAACAGATCCTCAGTCTTTGTCTTTCATGATCATAACCTTTTTATGCTCACAGGTCATTTATTTTGTAAGCTGTCCTGCAGTAGTTTTGTATGTTAATGGGTATATGCAAGATTGCCCAAAGCTTCACCTTCCTGGTTTCTTTCTTTTGATTCATGAATGCTGGATTTGCCTGAGTTCTCTCATCTGTGAGATGACACCTTGGCTGTGTTTCGTTTGGGGGGGTTATATTTTCTTGCCCTTAGACCAGTGGTTCTCAGTCAGTCCTGGCTGCAAATTGTTATCACCTAAACAGCTTTCATGGCCAGGGACTTCTCATCCAGCCACAATTTTGTAGCCTGACAAGAGGGGGAACAGAGCTCAGCTGATATAAATTTGTACCTTTCGTTGGAATACCTGGGCTGCTGCTTCTCTAAGAGCCTATTACACTTACTGTACCACAGCCCACTCCATCTACTCTTATCTGAGATAACTCCATTCTTTGCATTATTCCTCCAATTGGGTGTCCAGCTGTAGAACTTTATTTTCTTGAGAAATATCCAACCTAGCCAAGTCTCTCACTTATACTTGTTCCTTCCCAACTGCTGTTTTTATTATTCTCCAGTAAGAAGAATAAAAAGATATGAGCACTTATTTGCTTCTCCCCAACTTTGGGGATACTTGTAAGAATCCGTAGTTCAGTACTTTGTTATTATCTATACTATTCAGGACTTCAGGAAGTCTCTCTGTTCCACTCTAGAATCTTCTCTCTCTCCATGGGTGCCAATTTTTGGAATTATTGCATTAGTTTATGCTCTTTCCTTATTTGGTTGCTTTTCATTATTTATTCATATGTCTGTTTTTCTCTAATGGACAATAAGCCCCAGAAAGTCAGGTGCTTGTTTTCGTCAACTTAGGGCATGGCCAAGTGTCTGACACATGACAAGCACTCAATAAATGTTTTTGACTACATTTTAAAAAATATAATGAGGGTTTTCCTGGTGGCGCAGTGGTTGAGAGTCCGCCTGCCGATGCAGGGGGCACGGGTTCGTGTCCCGGTCCGGGAGGATCCCACATGCCGCGGAGCGGCTGGGTCCGTGAGCCATGGCCGCTGAGCCTGCGCGTCCGGAGCCTGTGCTCCGCAACGGGAGAGGCCACAGCAGTGAGAGGCCCACATACCGCAAAATATATATATATATATAATGAGAAAACATATGGGGAAACACCAAAATGTTACTCGTTTAATCAAAACTTGAAGTCTTCATTCAAGGTGTCTATTATGTGTTTGAACATCAAGTATACAGTACATAATTGTATGCATCATGCAATGATTCCTGACCTCATCTCAACATTTGATGATTATCAATAAAATCTTACTCCTTCCCAACCTCTCTCCCAACTGTTCATTTCTCAGGCCAAAGTATAGAAAGTAGGACTCAAAGGCTCACTAATTTACCAAGCATCATTTTTCTCCCATTTTCTCAGTAATTATAGGCACATCTTTTTGTTCTTCCCAGAAAGATCCCTCAGAACTCACAGCACCATCACCACCTCCCAAAACAAATCAAAACACTTTCAATACCTGAAGATTATGTAAAAACAGCCAAGCCCTTTATTTTTGTAAACATTTCTTTTCTGACAAGGTAAAAAACAGGTATTCTACTCCAATTCTTTACCACAGCATCCCTTTGTACAGCATTACTCATTGTCATAGGATGTTCCACAGTGAATAAACAAAACTACTAGTTCTTTTCCAGTGTAATTTTACAGCAAAAAAAAAAAAAAGTGTTGGTCTTAAGGTTTCATTAATGGACATGTAGACAGTGTGAACCTAGAGACACACTCATCCTGAAATGAGCAGCTCCCGATGCCTCGGCCATTTGTCCTTCCCTGACTGGCTCCCCAAGTCTGCAGTCATCCCATGGCTTCCTACCATTTGGTCATTTTAGAGATACATTAGTTGAATTGTTCTTTTTTGTTTGTTTGTTTACTTTTCATCCAGCTTTGAAACTCTGTTATACTTTCCCTCTTTGGCAGCTTTTAAAGATGTTACTTTCTTACACGCATTTAAAATCTTTTAAGAAGGGAGTCTTGTTAAAATTAAACATGAGGTCTCTAAGAAAGGAGAGATGAATGTCAAAAAATTCAAGATAAATATTTTATACTACTTTAAAATTTAAAAAGGGGTCTATTCATCCAATTCTTGGCTATAGAAAATAGTACCAAGGACAAGACAGTAAAGTGGAGGAAGCCTATTAAACCTATTGGGCCATAATAATTATGCACAAATGGATGGACTGATTTAACTGATTCATTAATTTACATCTCAAGAAAATCTTTTTTATATTGCTTACAATAACACCATCAATAGGTAGAAATGAAGGATTGGAAAGGTTTGGATGGAGTGAAATAAGATGTAAAAAATAAGTTAGGATTTGTGTAAAGCTAAATAAAGGTCTGGCAAAGATGTCAACATTCTAAACCCCTGAACATGTGAATATGTTACTTATATGTCAGAATGAATTTTGCAGATGAAATTAAACTAAAGACATTGAGATGAAGAGATTATTCTGGATTATCCTGATGCGCCCAATATAATCACAAGGGTCCTTTTAGAGGGAGGCAAGAGGCTCAAAATGAAAGAAGGTACTGTGATTGAAGCAGAGATTGGAGTTTTGGGGCCATAAGTCAAAGAATGCCAGTAGCTTCTAGAAGCTGGAAGAAGCAAAGAATGGATTCCCATCCAGAACCTCCAGTAGGAATGAGTCCTGCGGACACCCTGACTGTAGTCCAATGACTTCTGACCTCCAGAATTGTGAGACAATTAATTTGTGTTGTTGCCACTAAGTTTGTTGTAGTCTGTTACAGCAGCAGTAGGAAACTAATGCAGGCTTTTGAATACTTTCCACAAGGGTCTGTATCATATCAAGAAATAAGCTGCAAAGCTATGTGATAAAGTCAAAAGTGAAATGCTTTCTTTGTTGCTTTCTTAAAATATGTGATGAAACTATTGCTTATCATTATATTGGAAAGTTTCAGTGGTATCCAACTTTTAGAATTGTTTCATATTTCTGTTTAAAGTTCTGTGTTAATACACATGAGTGTGAAACTCACCATAGCCCTCTGCAACGTAAATTACTTTTGTTGGTTTTTTTTCAATAAAACCTCTGATGTAATTACATCTTATTGACTTTATAAAATAAAGCTCCCTGATTGTGAAAACAGAGATGTTATTTGAAATGTTAGTCTCTATGATCAAGATATTTGCTACATCAAGGAAAAGCTACCAATTCCCAGAGAGTTTTCACACCTGAAAATTAAACCAATTTGTTTTGCAAATCTGTCTTATGCAAATTACAAAATCGATCACTAAATATAGGCCTCTTAACAAAAGATTTTCCAAAAGGATTAAAGATTCCTTACAGAGGTCAGTTCCTCAAATGTCCCTCAATACAAATACATACAACTAATAGTCTATAGTGAGACTGGTTATTTAACAAATGCCACACTATAGAATATATCTTGAAACAGTTGCCTGATATGGGAGAATGCACTGGACAATATCATATTATAACAGTATTCTTTCTTTCTTAAAAGAGTGTAAAAATTTTATGTTTCTAGTGTTTCTTGTGTGCATTCATGGTTAAGTATATGGGGTCTGGGGCCAGACCATCTAGATTAAATCCCAGCTCTGCCACTTGTGACCTGAATTATTTAATCTCTCTGCTTCCTCAGGAACATGGAGAAAATGATAAGACCAACTTCATCTGATTGTTTTGAAGGTTAAATAAGTTAAAGCATGTAAAATACTTACTGATAGAATGAGGCCTTGTACAAGCCAAGCCTTCAGTTAGCAACTATCATTAAAGTCAGAAATACAACATAACTGTCCATCAATCTCATATATACATACGTAGCTACCATTATGTAGTCAGCAAATATTTATTAGGGTCTACTGTATCCTAGGCAGTAAAAAATCAGCATCATTTTTTTATAAAACGAATCTCCCCCTTAGGCCTAGTTCCCAGAGCTAAATATATTTTGAACATATGCAACATTATCAGTCATCAAAGCTTAACAGGAAGAGGTTCAGGAGAAGGGCTAAGATAGGCTGAGAAGGAGGACATCATGTTCAAAGAAAGCAGGGTTCATCCTAAACCTGACTGTGGGTTCACAAGCCTTAGAACTACAAAATCTTTTTCAGAGAATATGAGAGGGAAATTTTTAAAAGAGAGAGAGAGAGAGATGGTAAAAATCTTGATAAAAGAAATTAAGCAGGATATAGAATAAGAGATAGAATCATAAGTTCATATATTTAATATTCAGTATAGGGATAGTTGATGATTGAACAGAACTTTTGGCAGAACTTGTAATGGTTCTCTGAGGGCAGCAATTTTAGCAGTTGAAGGGAAGACATTTCTTTCTTTTTATTTTTTTTTACATATTTTTTTTTTCTTTTAACAGTCTAAGAAAAGTTAGCCCAAAAGTCTACTTTTCAATCACATTCACCTGCAGAGGATACAGCATGTTCAACAAGAACATCACGTTCAAATGCAACCGTTTGCTTAATATAATCAACCTCCCAGAAAAGACCTTGACCACTGTAGTGAGTATTCAGTTGTAACTGAGTTGCAAGGAAAAGTCTGGGTTGAAAGAAAACTTATAATTGTTCATTTTCTTTATAGCAATCTAAATTTGATTGTATCACCCAAGCTGGGATTCAGTATCAGTCATTTGAGATATTTATCCCCCCATCTTGGTCATGCTGGGGTTCCAGGGTCTTAAACTCAGAACCCTTCATACTTCACTCCATACTGTTTGCTGTTAAATTCTCATAGTCCAAGCCAGACCAGTGCATTGATGTCCTCTGGCTCTGCTGCTTCCTTGCCATGCTTGGGGTACAGAAACTTCTGCGAACCCTTGGTCCTGGCAACCTGTCTAGATGCAGCCATTCTTTTCTGAGATTTTATACTTTCCTTCCTACTGCAATCATGTGGAGAAAAGTGAAAGAATCAGAAAAGGACTTTGGCAGAGACCTTTGTTTCCTAAAACAAACTGTCTCCTCTTCCCTTCAGTGCTAGAATGCTCTCAGCTTATAGTTAACTAATTGCTAAGGAAACATCAGCAGACTACATTTTAAGATGCTATTTCTCCTAGGAATATTTGCATTTCAATAAGTTTCTCTTATAGGTTAAATCTTCAAGGCTCAAAGTAATAAATCTCTAATGATGGAAATGACAGGTCAAGAGGTGAAGCCTTTGGGGACCCAGTTTAGCCTTGTTAAGTCCTCCAGGCTCTCACGTGTGCATGCTCTTTCAGGGAAATCCTTTCATTTAGCTCACATGGGAACGAGGTAAAGGAGACAAATAAGGAAAAACGCAAAGCCAAATACTAGTTACATAAGATGTTCCTTGATATCCTTCCTAAAAGTTATTGCTCAAGCAATTTTACTTCCCTGTAAGTAGGGGAAAAGATGAAACAACTTACATATAATTTTTATTACTTCATTAACTCTAACTGCAACAGTTTAAATTGTAAACTAAGTCTGACCAATCTGAAAAAGTATTTAAAGTGTAATACAATGCATCTACATATTTCTATCTACATTTATCATCATAACATTAATATAATCAACTAATTCCATTTAATGTGAGTATATTATTTTCCTCTACAGTGATTGGAAGATTAAATTTAACTATGGCCCTTTTACTGAAAAAAATTACAGTACCTTGTAAAACTAGGGCCAAAATTAGATATGTACTTCTGCTAGAATGTATTACATTTTGAAAAATTCCATGTTTATACCATTTAAAATTCTATGTAATAAATGAATGTCTGTATATCTACAATATATAATATATATATCCTCTATAAAATGTAAAGGACTATACAAATATACTTCAGTACCTTTACTGAGGTTGAGATTTTTATCATAATTTCACTTCATGAAGTTGATAAAGGCATAAAAATTCACAAAGTAAAATCTTGAAAAAAATTCAACCTTACTGCAAATTTTGAGTTTTACTCTACCAGTACAAGGGCATGAGCCTATTTACAAAATATAATTTGACCTGCTCATCTACACTGCCGTGAACCGACCTCACCAACATTTGAGTCATTCAAATCAGTAATACTCGCTCCTGTGTAATTAGACTTTATTTGTTGTTCTCATTCTCATCCTCATGTTCCACCCCCACAGGACTTCTTTTACTGGGTTATATTTGGAGTGATGTCTTTAGATGCTATTTTTGATCTAAGGCCTTTGCCCTTTCTTTTGATCTATAGTGAAAAGAAGAGGGCATTAATGTTTACCTGGGTTTATCTGCACTTCTGAGTATGGATCTCTTTAGGAGCACACTCATTTAAAGAAAAAACAATCTGCTTCTGTGCCCACCTCTGCACCTAGAACCAAAGTTCTTAGTCAGGCTAAACTCTTACTAGGCTAGGCACACTGACCCATGGGATCCTCCCAGTCAGGAGCATATGATGCTACCCTATCAAACTGGGATTCTTTAAGCATTCATTTGACATCCACTTAGAGATAAGACAGCACAGTGAGAGAAGAGGATGGAGAAGAAAGAGTACCTTCTTAGTACTTAGCCTCTCCTCTATTTCTCTGAAGAATTCAGTTTTGGTGAAAAATTCTCATACTATCATTCAGCAAAATAAAAGCTTCTTGGTTAACCAGATCTGCCTTCCTGAAAGGCAGTTTACTGATTATCTATTGTCATTCAAGCACACCTCTTGGGAGCTGACTTTCAGCTACAAAGGGCTCATCACAGTATTTTCATATGTTTGTATTCTCCCTGTGCCAGACCAGCTCCAGCAAATAGAGTTTTGTTCATTTCATAAGTTTCCCATCAGAGGTGTTTCCATACTTGTAACCCCTCTGGAAATTGCCCAGGGACATTTCTGATGGTACCTCCTATGTACAAATATTTGAAAAAAAGAATAAACAGATGCATTAAATTATGATATGATTAAATCATCGACCAAATAGAAAATTTATATAATAAAGCCAGAAAAAAGGTTGTAAAATATAGTTTACAGTAATTATTCACATTCAAGGCTGTACATCAATACATATAACAACGTGGCCCCGAACATGAATTCTATCCAAATAATTCATTTATTAGATTTTAAATAACACAGACTGAACTAGAGGCCAACAATAGCCAGCAAATAACCTTATATAAGAATAAAAATACAAAAGTATATATCCTAATATCACTGCATTATGTGTTTTCATAAGTTCTTTTTTCTTTAATTTTTGCTTTGCCTGTACATCACAGTTACAGCTACAGACCAGGTAGAGAATATTATACATGTTCTAACTGACTGCCACCAACCTGAAAGACAGCTAACATACTACTGATTCACCCTATATTGTGTCGTTAAGGAACAGCTACAGCAGCTCTAAATATTGCAAAAATTTGATTGCAATATTTTGAGATCAATATTTTCAGATCAGTACCTCCTCTGCCTTCTCTATTAATTTCTCTGTTCTGTGCTGTTTGGGGAATAGAGCCCCAATCAATCTCATGCCACAATGTATATGAAGCATATATAGTAATCCAAAATTATCAATTTAACTTACAAAACACATAATTTACTGTTCAGCATCTCTCATTCAGGTCTGTGATTTAGGAGACACAAAATAAACAGAAAACTTGGTTATTGCCTTCAATATATAGTCCATCATATGTGCTCTTCCAAATGTAAATTATATTGGAGCAATTTATTCTTCGAAAGTAACAGTGGACATGCCTTAAATTCAACCTGTCCTAGAATACATTTCCAACTTTTGGGTCTCAGCTATACAAAGGAGAGAAAGATTAGGAGCAATGAAATGGACTGCACAGATGAAAAAAAGACTGTATAATGGACATTTTTTATTAGTGTCTTTTCAGTATATTTACATAAGGAGGAAAAAAAACAAAATAAAATGAAAACAGGCTTATCAGTTTTTAGAAGCTTGTTTTTGTAGATGCCATGGTGTTCTGTTTGGAATACAGCCCCAAACCATCACATTCCGTTATAATTAACTGGGCTGCATGTGACTTTTCTACTGATGGGCTGATTCTGAGATGGAAATTTTGGAGGAATCACATCAAATGCTGGAGTATGCACACACATTTGGTATAAAAGAATTATAATTAAACTTCAGTCATCCTCTCCTACAGAGAACATTGAATTAGAGTCAAAATTGGTTTCTATTATGTTTAAGTCTGTCAGAGGCACTGGGGGATGATCGTTAAGACACTAGAGCAAAGTGAAATCTGTGGGCAAATGTTCTATTTATTATAAAGTAAAGTGTGGGTGAATTCAAAGCTGTCCCTAGGGTGGATGCTGAGGGCAGCTTCCTGGAGGGAGGTGAATGTAGTCTGCCGTGATTCTCACCAACATAATCCTGCCACAAGAGTAGGGACTCTGGATCATTTAGGTCCACAGAGTGCACAGCTCTCTGTAGAAGAGTCTTTGAAGAATCAAGAGAAGAAAAAACAAAAAGAGTTTGGATTTGAACTTAAGCTTTCTCTCCCTTTCTTCCTTCTTCCCACTTAGATTCAAATTAAGTTATCAAAGTCACCTATATCCTTACAAAAGAGCTCCTCCCTTCTTATCCTTTCTGAAGCAGAGTTTCTTGGGGAAAAGGAGGAAAGATACCTCCCTGATACTGGATTCAGAAGAATAAGTCAATCTTACTGTCACTATAATTCACTCTTGTCAAACACCATCATAAAGCAAAAGCATGAGTTTGACTCTTCCCCCGGTCAAACGTAACTTCCACTCTGTCCTTTTGTGACTTCTATTCTTCTCCAAGACTCACAATATCTATTGCAGCCTGATAAACTCTGTATATAATGATTATACCAGCATAGGGCTATAATCAATCAATCAGTAAGTAAACAAGCAGGTAAGTAAATAAACAAACAAAAAACCAAACAAACCAGCCTAGGGTTATGGTAAGAATTGATATTATCCCCATTATCAATAATAAAATAGTTGTCTTTGTCTTTATCCCCCTTGCCTCATGAACAAAAATCAATGGATCCTGATTCTATCTAATTTAATAATTAGATAATTATTAAATTCCTGGTAATTCCTGGATTCTCTCACATACGCTCCTGAAAAGTCTTCTCAATTTCACAGTCACTATTGACTTTTGTTCATTCATTCAAGAGACAACTTTTAATATATTGCAAAAAAACACTGCAATAAAATCATGAATAAGTAATGTTATTTGCTCTTAAGGAGTATATAGTGTAGTAGAGGACAAATACACAGATAATTACAACAGTGTGATCAGGGCTATGAAAGAGATGTGTAGGAAGCAATGGAGCACAGAAGAGGGACACCTAACCCAGACTGGCAAGGATGGAGGTGACAGGAAAGGAGGGGATACAGACACATGACCGACTCTTGAAGGGTAAACAGGAGTTAGTTAAGCCAGGCAAATGAGAGAGGAAAGGGTGTCAAAGAGAGGTAACATACAGTTACATTCAACATTCAAGTTGGTAAGTAACTTGAATTTTAGGGACCCTAGCTCCTCTACCCACCAAAATTGGGTAATATTCAGCCAGCGTATACTAACATGTCTAAAACTGTACAAACAGGTATGTATATGTGTGTGCATCTGCATGTGTGCCTAGAGTTCATTTTGACTGATACGTTCTCTAGCTCCTCAGCTAACCTCATTATGTTGGTAAGAAGATCAATTAGGACAGTGTATGTGGACATACAAAGAAATCTACAAAATATAAATTTAAATATTTGAAATCTACCAGGATGACTTTGTTGTTTGACTCATGTTGTTTGAGAAGAATGCTAAAGGTAAAAGGTGGAAAACAAGGAAGAGAATTAACTTTTGCTGAATTTCTACAAAGCACAGCATGAATCTAGGCATTTAGATATATATTCCTATTTAATAATTCCGAAAAACAAGTAAGTTGGAAAACACAATCACTATTTTGCAAATGACAAACTGAGACCAGAAAATTTAAATATTTTTCCCATGGTGAAACAGCTATTAACTGAAAAAAAAAAAAAAAAGACAAAATTTGAAGCCACCTCCTTCTATGTTCAAGTTCTTTTCTGTATCTCTATGTAGCAGAGACCAAATGTTATGGGAGTACTTTGTCCTCTATTGATAATTAAACCTGAACTTGTTCTGGTTCCAAAACAATGAACAGGGCTAAGGACAGGAGCAGAAGTAACTGGGCTCTATAAGAATGAGGGGATGGGGCTGGGTCTCTTCTAGGCAGTGCTCTCTTTGTTTAAGAAACATTTATGACTAAGATCATATTCTCCTATCCACACCCAAAAGCCATGTTATTAGGCTCATAAAAAATTGTGTAAAAGACTGACGTCCAAGATCACATTTCACCATCAACACTATACACTGAGAGATTACTACGTGTTTGGCATTAGAAGAATACCATTTAGGAACGTGGGAAGAGTAGAGAGAACTTCAAAGAGAAGCTGGCATTTGAACAGGACCTCAAAGAATAAGATACCAGACTGAGAGAAAAAATAAATACCAAAGCACAGAGGTAAAAACACCTAGGTTATACCTGGGAAATAATAAGTTCAAATTGGTTCCAGAATTGGTCATTGAAAAGAGAATAAAGCTATCAGTCTATCTCTCAGGTATCTCTCAATGCTGTCTCTTCTCTCCACCCTCACTGCTAATGCCTTTATGAAATGTCAGAACTCTCAATTGAACTATAACAATAGCTTGTCACTATTCTCCCAGCTTCCCATTTCTCATCCATATCAGAGTAATCTTTTTATAATATATGTCTGTACAGTTCACCTCCCAACTTACAAATATTTCAATCTTTCAAAATCTTTTCAACTCTTTAAAGGAAAAAAAAGCCCAAACCCAGACACCCAATAATCAAACATTCATAATATCCAGTATCCAATATAAAATTACTAGACATGTGAAGAAGCAGGATAATATGATCCAAAACAAGAAGAAAAACAAATCAATAGAAAGAGACCTAGAAATGACAAAGATGATGGAATTAGCAGATGATGACTTTAAAAACAATTATTATAAATGTAGTCAAGGATTAAAAGGAAAGCAGACATAATTATGAAAAAAAACCAGACTATAAAAGAGAAACAAATGAAAATTTTAAGGCTGAAAATACAATATCTCAAATGAAAAGTTTACTGGATAGGTATACCAGCATATGAGACAACGCAAAAGCAAATATCAGTTAACTTGATGATAGGGTAATAAAATTATTCAAACTTAGGTAGAAATTGAAGGGAGGAAAAGGCTAAAAACCTAAACACAGCCTCAGTAGTCTGTGGGACGATATCAAATAATCTAACACTTGCGTAATAAAGAGGACAAAGCAGAAAAAACGTTTAAAGATATAATTACTTAAACATTTCCATATTTGATGAAAAATGCCAAATTAAGATTAAAGAAGTTTAGTGAAGCACAAGCAGGACAAATACACAAAAAAATCATACCAAGACACATTATAATCAAATTGCTCAAACAGTTTCTTCTTCTATTTCCTATGTATTATTTCAGTGCTGTAGGGCACATTCATATCCTGATACAACGTCTGGTTCTGCAGTTCATTGTCACAATGGTAAGTGGTTAGTGGTAGTATTACCTGAAGCAATTCCTACACCAGGATGGGTAGAAATAATAATATGCAAAAATGACAGCAAGCACGTAAACAAATCCAGCTAACCCCAAACTAAATGCATCCCCAATTCAACTTCTCCTTAACTGAGTCTAAAATGCCAGTGGCTACTCCAGTGCCACCCAGACACCGGGATGACACGCTGGAGGAAACATCAGTATAGAGAGAAACAGTGGTCTTAAATGATTACCATTAAACTCTCCTATTTTTCTAAATTTTATAAAAATACTTGACCATCCAGTATATTACTAGGACTCCCGCAGGCCTGAGTGATGAGAGGCCAGGATGCCTGGATTTTATTAGTCTGCCTCTGGTGGTGGGGGAGCCAGTGGGGGCAGGAACGAAGTTGACGGGGAAAGCACAAGAGAATAGACAATAAATTAATTACCAGCCCATGTCAACAGAGGAGTAATCACAGGACAAACAGCCCTTTATGTAAATATTAAGTCAAATTTATTTCTTGTCATTTGGGGAAGGATCAGTTTTATTCTAGAAATGATTATATTACTCTGAATCAGCAAAATTAAGTTTTCCGCCATCAGCAAAACTGCTTGCTCAAACGTTAGGCTAAATTTTAATGAAATTTAAAAGTTAAATCTTTGCTCAAAAAAGGAAAAAAAAAGGTAAATATCATGAGATTGGCCTTGAAAAACTGGAGAAACATTCATTCTTATGAAACAAATTTAAAAATCAAACAAAAAAAAAAGGAGGAGGAGACTTTCCAGACAGTAAAAGCAAGGATATCTGAAACAAATAGAAAATCCTTTGTATTAATCCAAAAAGTTCCTTGACTCCCTTTACTATGCATTCTACCAAGTTGTATTATTGAAAGAAATACAATTATACATCAAGTGAAAGGACAATATTATTTACCCAGAGTTGACTTCTTGTATTTAAAAGAAAAATGATGAATTTAGTACTTACAAAAATGACACATACTGGCTGAAGCCAGAAATAAAAAGAAAAAAAAATAGTATGTTAGTCACCACATCACATTATAAAGGTCTCTAAAATTGCCCTCTTGTGTCACTCTTCACATATGAATTTTTTTATGATAACATACACTTTTATTTACTTTCTACTATCTGAAAAAGCTATTAACATTTTAGTCATAGGTTTAACAAATGAAATAAGCTCAGAGTGACTGATTCACTTGAATTGCAAATGTCATCACTTGCCCAACACTTACAATGAGTTGTCAAAATAAAGATAAAAACTTAAGTAAAGAATGATTTAATGTCAATATAATACCATAAATAACAGCATATAATTTTAGCTGTTTTTGATGAACCTAAGGAAAACATTTTGAAAATAAAGTAGAAAAAGGTATTGCAGAGGCAACTAGCATTATAATTACGAGATTTTGTTGATGTAGGTGTGTTTCTAAATTTTCTTATTCATATTAAAACTGATAAAACAAAGAATGTTTTCCTTACTTATGCCATAACTTATGCCACAGAACTGAATTATAGATAAAACTATTGATACTTATAAAAGGCTTTTGTTATCATAGTTGTCATTATGCCACTAAATAAATACAACTTGGGTGATATCCAAGATGGACCCAGCCAGTCTTAACCACCCTGTAACCACCAAACTTTTCATTACAAAAGCAAAATGTACATGCAATCTCTAACTTGTCATTAAGTTGTATTCTAAAACACCTTTTGTAAGTGGCTATTCGAATGCATTTTGTCAGACTCACACTGATTTCCAAGGTGATATATTCTCAGGTCAACTAGAGAAATAAATGTAACCCGTGATATACTAGAATTATAGAACAAATTATAGGAAGTATGTATAACAAGAATTCTTTGGAAACCACAGTTATTGATTTTTCAAGAACTGCAAGGAACACACCTCATGTTTGCTGTAGTGGGATAGGCAGTTTTCCTTTGAGCTCCATCCTTACTTATCTGGCAGAACAGAGAATCTATCAGCTTCAAGCTGATGTAGGAACCATGGGAGCTGGAGCTGGAGGAAGAAAGTTGGAAGGGATGACTGCTAAGAATGGAGGCCCATTGGTGTTTGGTGTCTTGTAAACACTTCAATTGTCATTTGCCACCAATCTTTTTTGTTTTTTCTTACCAGCCATAGTGATGAGTTAGGCTATAAGATTTCTGATAACACCACCTTTGCAGTCTGACTCCAATTTGTTCCCTCTCAAGAATACTTCGAAATAGAGTATCATAGTTTTGCATCTTTTCTCCTACTTGACTTTTCCTTAAAATAAGCTGAAAAGGACTTTCCAAAGTGTTCATTTTCTTTGAGTTTTGTCTACTTAAATCAATTTTTACCACAACTTATGATGTGGAAACAAACAGGATGTCCTATTATGAGCCTCTCAGGTTTTTCCTTTTCACGTAGACTCAGCTGTCTTCATACGTGATGTTACAGCAAGCTTGTTTATCAGAATCATCTATGAGTGATGGGACAAATATCTTTTTTAAAAATAAATTATAATGAATTTAGGGTTAGTCCTCTAATAAATGTCTTTGTCTCGCATTCTGATGTGTTTTTGTAAAGGGGGAAACAAAGTAATTGGATTATGTACATATAAATAAGGAACTGAAAAGTGCCTACAATCTACCTTATCAATGCAAACATGGGTCACATGTCCTGAGTGACAATGTGTAAGAAATGTTAAGAAACACCTCCGTAGAAAATATGACATTGTTGCCGAACAAAACTTGGGTCCACTTTTCTGCTCACAGTAAAGCCAATCTATTGACACCGGGCTGTGGTAAAGGAAAGTGCAGCGTTTATTGTTAAGGTGCCAGACAAGGAGTTCAAGAAAGCTAGTGCTGAAAACACCCAAACTCCCAAACAGAGTTTAGGAAAGCATTTTTATAGGCCAGGTGAGGGAGGGGGCTCACAGGGTATGTGATCAGCTCGTGCACAGTTCTCTGATTGGTTGATGGTGAGATAACAGGGAGGTGTCACATGGGTTAATATTAAATCCTTAGGCTCCAGTAGGCCTGGGGCTACATGCTCATGGTCATCAAGTAGTTAGCATCTTCCATTTCGTGGGGGTTTTTACATCTGCAAAACAACTCAGGAAATATGCATCAAATACTATTATCTAGGTATTTAGCTCCTCAGAAAGGCGCCAAAGCAGAGGATATGGGGGAGGGTTCTGTCCCCAGAAGGCCTCATAGGGTCCTGCTTGGTGACAGAATCTTTATAGAGAGAAAGAGTCTTTGTAATAGAAATACCAGGTCCCTTGCTTTCTTGGGCATTTGGCCAGACACCTTGAGGCTGAATCTGAGGGAATGCACTAATCAGCAGTGCCCAAGCTCAGCATTGGGGGGGGTGGGGGGGTGGAGGAGAAATGGAAAAGCAAGTCTTATTATTTTACCACTTCACTCTGAAATCCTGCCTTCCTTGAAGTTTACCTTAGATCATATCAGAAGCAAGAGGAAAAGCTAGATCCACCTATCTCCCAATAGTACTTAAGAGACAGGATGGTTCATCAAGTAAACATAGAAAGGAGGGAAGAACACATAGAAATATGAAGTGAAGTTAAAGGATTTTCCTATGTGCCCGCGAGTATGGGAGGGGTATAAAATTTAGAGCCTACTTTTTTTTTTAATCACGTTCCATATTCAGAATTAACTTGAGGAGTCATTTGGAGTGTAGTACAATGCCCAGATCAGCCAAATTTTTTCTGTAAAAGCCATGCAGTAAATATTCTAAGGTTTACAGATCATATGGCCTTTGTCACAACTATTCAATTCTGCCTTAAAGCAAGAAAGCAGCCTTAGACACTCTATGAATGAATGGGTGTGACTGAGTTCTAATAAAACTTATTTATAAAGAAACATGCAGTGGGCCTGATTTGACCTCGGGGGTCATCATTTGTTGAACATTGCTATAATGGGTAAAGCACTGGATTTAGTTTAGCTGTTAACTAATGTATTCTGTAACCTAAGTAAGTTTGCTTAGTCCTCTTCAAGGTCTCTTTTTCCTCAGATCCCTCTTGTGTGAAATGAGAGTTAAACTAGCCCTGTAATAATGTATGTAATACACACACTTACACACACACACATACATACATATAGAATATATATGATAAATTTAAATTGTTTTTATCAGGGTGAATATTATAATACACAAACCTTAACTCTCGGTGGCACAACCAAATGAAAGTTTATTTCTCACTCCTATGGAGTGCAAGGCTGATGATACTCCTGGTGGGTGGCTCTTTGGGCAGCCCACCTACAAGCTGTGATTCAGGGACCCCAGATTTCATTGTTAGGCTCCACCATTCAAAGACATATCAGTGTCATCCTGCCAGCAGTCCTGAGGAACAGAACACTGAGGATCACATATTCCATGCTTACCTACCTCAGCCTGGGGGGCACACATTCCATTAGTCATGGGGGTATAAGGGAAAGAGTCTGAGAAAGGGAGTCCCTTAAGGGGTAGTCATGGTCCAGCAACAACTCCACACTAGGGCAGGGGGGTGAACAAATTGTTAGTGGTCAGCCAGCAGTATCTGGCAGAATTATAAACACAAAATGTGACATTTTGCAACCTACAAAAATATTCATTAGGAGTATTTGAAGACATTTTCCAGAAGTATTAAATAAGGCCCCTGTGAAAATTGGATAAGAATGAATAAATATGTTTATTTTATTATTGAAGAAACAGACACATCAAAAATCTGACCAATGGCTTAAATTTTCCACAGCAAATCAGTAGTAAAATTCAGGTTCAGGTCTTTGGGCTAAATCCACGCATTCAAAGTTTTCTTTGATTTTTTTTTTTTATGAATTCACATGTTTAATGTGTTCAAATTTCCACAGGCAGCTGGTGCTCACACCTACAAATATATAACAATAACTGTTTCCTCCAAAGTCCAAATGCAATTCTATTTAGGCAAAGAAAGTTTCAGTCTGGAGATAATCCAAAGCAAAAGAATTAAGCGTAGTTAAGCATATTTTCAAACACAGAAAGCAGTTAATTTCTTCTTAGGGATTCATAATTATAAAGAGATCATTAGAAGAAGATTTAAAACGGTATTGCTGCAAAGCCATATATCTTTGATGCTTATGCTGCCCCTTATGTTCAGTCACTACGATTAGTTTTAAGCACTATTACAAACTAAGGGAAGCTGTTTATTCAACTGTTCATTCTTTCTGAATACTGAACACAGCACACACTTCTTTCTTAACAAAGTAATTATTTAAGAGGGAGATTATTTTCAGCCTACAAAACAAATAAAACAACTCTTTGAAAACAAAATTCACTTAATAGACATTTAGTGCTTCTATACACCCAAAATGGTACTGGAACAGCGTATGCAGCAGCAACTGAAACCAATAACCATAAGCCCTGCCTTCACAGAGCTTAGCGAGCACTAGGGAAGTAAAAGATAAACAAGGAAAAAGACAAATATACAACCCAAAAAACGAAGCAAAAGAAAGAAACAGGTAGAAAATATTACAGGAAGGAACAATCCACTTATAAGGGGTATACAGGGGCAGTCTAAAAGACATTTAACCTGAGATTTAAGGGAGGGAAAGAATCAGCCTAGTGAAGCCCCAGGGGAAGAGAATTCCACTGAAAAAAACTAAACCAGCATGTGAAAAAGATTTAATACAGGAAAAGCCTGGCATGAATGGAACAGAAATAAGGCCATAGTGGCTCCACTTGGCGAGCTAGGGGTGATAGGCGCTGCAGGAGACGCGCAGGGGCCAGAACACGGAAGGTCCGCAAGTGGATGCACGCACTAAGAATTTTATTCTAAGCTGCATGGGGAATCCACAAAAGGTTTTAAAGCAGAGCCAAGATTTTTATCTGATTTCATAAAAGATCATTCTGGCTGTTGAGTAGAGAATGTATTAGGGCTTGGGCAGAAGAAGAGAGGGAGGCAAAAAGATTGACCCAAGAGCAAAAATTGATAAAACAAAAATCAGAATGAACTTTAATTTTGTTCTTTCTATTAAAAATGGCCAAAGATTAATTTTCCTGATATGCAACTAAATAGCTATTTAAATTAAAAACTGAGTTAAATCAGAAAGTTGAAGAAAATGTTTATGCAAAATATAGTATACCTAAATGAGGGTGTTGGTCTAGCTCTGTAAGTATATATAAGCTATAAGCTTTTGATATTTCATACCCCTATGTACATTTCCACCGTACACACACACACACACACACACACACACACACACACACACAATTTAAAACAGTATATGATATATCTGATGGTATTTCTTTAGAATGGTATTTCCCCAAGTTAGGGAACAGAAACTATATTAGTGATAGAGACATGGTTTTAGGTAACATTGGACATGACATCTGATAACAGGACATTGTAAAAATAATATTAATTCAGATAGAAAGAACATTATTTCCTTTTCTTTCAACCTAATGATGTCAAAGAGGAAGTTTCAATTTAAGGCTAAGATTTATTTAATATCTCTCTAACATGAACTAATCCTTATTTTTTCATAATAAAAATCAAGCTCCCATACTTTAGCAGACAGTGATACCTAGCTAGAATTTAATGATTTTTGTTTGCTTCTGTTGAATTTGTTGTTACAATAAGCTATCTATGAAAAGAGATATTTCTTTTTTTTTTTTTTTTTTTTTGCGTTACGCGGGGCCTCTCACTGTTGTGGCCTCTCCCGTTGCAGAGCACAGGCTCCGGACGCGCAGGCTCAGCAGCCATGGCTCACGGGACCAGCCGCTCCGCGGCATGTGGGATCTTCCCGGACTGGGGCACAAACCCGTGTCCCCTGCATCGGCAGGCAGACTCTCAACCGCTGCGCCACCAGGGAAGCCCCAGAGATATTTCTTTTATATTTTAGTAATAGGATGAAGATTCCTTAAATATAGTATTTAAATAAAAATATGAATTGATTTTAAGAAAAATACTAAAGATTTAATGGTTTCCAACAGTTTGTAAAAATCATAAAAGTAGTTAATAAATGACTGAAGTTTGGGAAACACTGATTTAAAATAAAGTTTGTTTCAAAGACAAGGAATAACTCAAAAAGTAATAAAAATTATAAAATCATCCTTACAGAAGACTAGAAAAAGTTTCCAGAACGTTACTGACACCTCAGCAGGTCTTATAATTGTTAACAAGCCCAGTGAGAATCACATTAAAGTAGCAATTTTCCAAAGGCCATACAAGTCAACATCCAGCTTTTTCTTTCAGACAAGGAGTTATTAAAATAATGAAGAAGGTGACAACCTTAGTCAATTTGCTATGACCTTCGTGCAAAGAATAAGGAATAAACAAGCAAATATATACATACACACATATGTATATATAATATACATATTATAAATGGACAATTGCTTTGCAGATTTTTCTTTACAATCAGGGAAAAAGCAATTTCAAAAACACCAACTAAATCTAGTAACCCCACTGAGGTGTGGATGATTAAATCTTTATAGGATATCAGACATTTGACTGACTTGGAAATAGAAAGTATTGTACTTCCTCAAGGTAATTCAAAATCTTCAAGATTATTACACAAGACAAATTTTATTTGGACTCTTCTGTAAGATCTTATTACTTATTAAACATAGTTATCCCAAAGGAAAATTTAATTTTACGTGGAACAAAACATGTCAAACTTTGTATTGCATAAAGTAACTAATTATTTTGGTGTCCTATTTCCTCATTTACATGTTTATTTGCCTGAAAATACAGCAGGACCAGGTCATCCCCTAGGAGCCCCTCTAACTCTGTTATTTGATCACTATTAGTCCATTCATTCATTCATTCTTTCTTTCAGCAAACATTTATCAATTGCTTATTTTATATGAATCACAATGCTTCATGTTGGATATAAAATGCAAATAAAATATGTCCATGCTGTCAAAGAGTTGTGAGTTTAATAGAGGAACAGAATGATGTGAACTACTAAGATGAAGTACAAGAAATTTTACAAGATGGTTCTCAAAGTTCTAGTTTAAAGTCTCTCTCCACTTGGAGGATGCTCCCAATGATTGCCCCAAATGTTGTCATTAGAAGATCCTGGATGGGGAAGGTCCTTCCAAAAATAAACCAAATTAGCCAACCCAGCAACTCAATCCACTTCCAGGGCAGCGATTCCTTATTATTCCTTCCTAGAAGCATACTATGTATTATAAAAATCTAAAATGATTTCGTTTTGTTTCCCACTCACTTTTTTGCAATAATTACATTCATTTTTCTTTTATTTTACATTGAGTATTTGGAGAATAAATACATTTACCAATTATCCATATGTAGAAAATCATGAGGATCTAAAATTAGAATTGACTTGCAAGGCTTACACATTATCCAGAGATTTATAATCTATCACTAGATGAGCCTTCTGTTGCCTTCCTTTATGGACAGGGTAAGGATATTTAATATAGAGCATCGACTAAGACAGATGGATATGTATAGTAAATATAGAATAGGCAACTGGTCAGGTAGCAATGGTAATATATCATTTTCAGATACCAAAAACCTTTTTATATTTGAATCTCTGTCACTCTCAGCCTATGTTCTCCTATTGGAGCTAAGTCTGTACCCATCCACTGGTTGGATCACTTGACTTAGTTCTAATTCAATCAGGGCATTACATTTGCTTAATCCTTATGATTAGGTGAGAATATGACCTAAGTGAGGCCAACCAGAATGAATCTCAGGACTTTGGTGAAAGCTATTTAAAGAGATTTGCATTCTTTTCCACTGGGTGTGAAGTTATGAAAAAGAAGAAAATGTAAGTAATGGCAGTATAGCAGTCATTCCGTGGCAATAATGAAAAATCATGTCAGAGAATTAAGTCAACAGACAATAAGAACAATAACAGAGCTAAGCTGTACCAAGGAATGGAGAGAACTGAGCCCCAGTGACAAATAAGATTATCTTAAAACCAGGTGAGAAATAAATTAATTCTGTCTTCAATATTCTCCTCTCCTCTCACTACCTATTTTACAGAGTCCCTGAAATATAGAGCAAGATTGCTCTTTATTTTCCAGAATTTTTTCCTGAATTATGGGTCCTCTTTTTTCTTTTAAATTTACTGACTACAATTAATTCCTAAAGACACAAGATGTCAATTATTTAAACTTAGAAAAACTGTCATTTGAAGCACCCCTTCTGTGCCTGTCACATTTAGCTACTCAACAAATATTAGTTCTTTGTCTCTCTTTCCAATCAAATGTGATAAAATAATCCATGTCTCAATGAGAATTGTGGTAGAACCCCTTTAAAAAATAATAGTGGGCTTTGACTTAAACAGTAAAGTGGACTAAATAACCTGAAAGAATGTCTAATACAAAATGTCTAGAAATGTTGGATTTAATATAAGAAGCATCTTTTAAATTCATAACTGAGCAAACAAGAAAGCAATGGAATTCAGAGTAAAAAAAGCTGGTGGGGGGGCTTCCCTGGTAGCGCAGTGGTTGAGAGTCCGCCTGCCAATGCAGGGGACACGGGTTCGTGCCCCGGTCTGGGAGGATCCCACATGCGGTGGAAGCGGCTGGGCCCGTGAGCCATGGCCGCTGAGCCTGTGTGTCTGGAGCCTGTGCTCTGCAACGGGAGAGGTCACAACAGTGAGAGGCCCGTGTACTGCAAAAAAAAAAAAAAAAAAAGCTGGGGGTAGGGGAGATTATAAGGCTTAAAAACAGAGTGGAGGGCTTCCCTGGTGGTGCAGTGGTTGAGAGTTCGCCTGCCAATGCAGGAGACACGGGTTCATGCCCTGGTCCGGGAAGATCCCACATGCCACGGAGCGGCTAGGCCCATGAGCCATGGCCGCTGAGCCTGCGCGTCCAGAGCCTGTGCTCCGCAACGGAAGAGGCCACAACAGTGAGAGGCCCGCGTACCGCAAAAACCAAAAAAAAAACAAAAAAAAAACAAAAAAAAAACCCCAAAAAACCAGAGTGGAAAACTACATTAGTTGATTTTAATAACCAACAGGTTTGGGTTTGATGGTCTCACGGGATCCAAACAGGTTGGGTTATTGGAACTAATGCCCCCTCATAGAGCTTAAATCCTTAAAGGCTAAACCCTCAAGAAGAGTAAGCTAGAAAGAAAAAAAAATCTACCTGTCAGCAAGGGTATCCAAAAAGGAAACTTATCTATCTTTATCTAGGATCTGCATGAGGTAAAAAAAAAAAAGCAAAAAACTGTTTTCTGTTACATAGGTTTGAATTTGACTACTTACATGATCCAGATAACCTCATAATATAATGAAGTTTCTGGTTGATAGAAACCAATTGCACCTGAAAAAAATGCACATTCTTTCTGAAAAGATACACCTCAGAGGGTTATCACAGATAACATCTCACCAAATATAAACCCACCTTTAAAATTACATAATTCATGAGGAAACAAATAACTTCACAAACTGAAAACAGCTGAAACAGGCCTCTAAGAATATCAGACAATGAAATTCTCAGCTTTAGAATACACTGTAGGTATGTTTAAAGTGTGTAAAGAATTAAAACTGTTGTGGAAAGATTACAGAAGAGCACAAAACCATTAAAAATAATATGTAGCATATTTGTAGAAAACAAAATAAAATTTTAGAAATGAAAAACATTACCATTGAACATAAAACTCAATTAGCAAATTAAACAGAAAAACAGACACAAGGGAATAGAGAAATAATAAGCTGGAGGGTAGCTCTGAAGAGCTTGAATGTAGCAGAAAAAATAAAGAGATGAAAAATATAAGCAAACGTTAAGAGATTTGGAAAATAGAATAAGAAGGTCCAACATACACCTAATTGATATTAAAGAAGAATAGAGAGAATGGATAAGAGGCAAAGTTAGAAGAAATATGGCTTCAAATTTTCCACAAATGATAAAAGTTGTTCAGAAAATACATCACTAGCATAAATAAAAATAAGTACAAACCCTGACATATTCTTATAAGCTTCAGGATACCATAGAGAAAGAGAAGATCTTATTAGCTGTTTTTAAAAGGCAGAAAATCTAAAAAGGAATGATGGATGGATGAAAAACCAATCCAAAGACAAGAAAAATAAAAAAACAGGCAAATAATAATTTGGAAATATTGAGGGAAAATACTATCAACCTAGAATTTTATATCTGATGTAACCATCTTTGCAAACAATTGTAAAATAAAGACATTTCTAGATTGAAAAAGAAAAATATCTTGAAAAATTTAGCAGCAATAGACCCTCAAAAATGGAACATCTGAAGAGTATACTTCAGGGACTTTCCTGGTGGTCCAGTGGTTAAGACTCCTCTCTCCCAATGCAGGGGGCACAGGTTCAATCCCTTGAGGGGGGAACTAAGATCTCACATGCTGTGGCCTAAAGTATATACACACACACACACACACACACACACACACACACACACACACACACACACACATATATATACTTCAGAAAGAAATAAACTGAAACAAGGTTTGAAATTTCAAAAAGAAAAGTGAGGAAAGAAATTGGTAAAGGTGAATAAACACAAAATACTGACTGAATGAAACAACAATAATAACTAATTATTTTAAGGGTTATGAAACAAGATGAAACTAAAAAATGACAATGGTCTCATGTAAGACAGGAAGAAAAATCAGAAATGAATTGTTCTAAGATCTTTGTATGGTTTTAGAGATAAACAGAGATGCTGATTAACCTCAGAGTTTGTTAAATATCATATGCATGCATGTTAAAATTTTAAGGACACTCACTAAAAGACTATAAAGAAGGTATATAAATTGCAAAACCTGTACAGGGAGGGAAACGGAATAAAAACAAAACAAATTTGAAATATCAAAATACAGACAGGAAAGAAAAACAACTTACAGAAAAAGAAGTCTAAATGGAAAACACAGAATGTATCAGGATTGACAGTATATGCAGAAATTGCAAAAACAGATTTTTAAAAATTGCTTACAAGATGTGCATGTAAAACTTGAAAGCAAATAGGTTGCAATTAAAATGCTGAAAATTATATATGAGGAAATTACTAGTCAAAAGTAAGATACTGTAGCTTTATAGATGTTTATATAAAACAGATTCTGAGATCAAAAGTTTTTATGAATATAGAGATATACTTCATAATTTTAAAAGATGAATTTCACCAGGTCTCTTACAATTCTAAATATTTATACATTTCATAGTATTTTTCAAAACTATTAAAACAAAATGAAAGAATTTTACAGAAGACAAATCCACAATAACGTGTGAAAGTTTGATACAGTTTTTGTTTTTGTTTCTTTTGGTAACTGAGAGCTCAAGCAAAAAAGAGAAAGAGAGAAAGGGAATGAGAGAGAGAAAGATTTGAACAGCTAAGAAGGTTGATGTATTAGTCTGCTCAATCTGGCATAATGAACACCACAGACTGGATGGCTTAAACAATAGAAATGTATTTCTCACAGTTCTGGAGACTGGAAGTTCAAGATCAAGGTGCCAGCAGGTAAGTTTGATACTAACACCTTTTCTCTTGGCTTGTAGATGGCCACCATCTCACTATGTGCTCACCTGACCTCATCTTTCTGCACAGGTGGAGAGAGAGTGAATGATCAATCTCCCTTCTCCTCTTCTTATAAGGCCACTAGTCCTATGGGACTAGGGCCCCACCCCTGTGACCTCACTTCACCTTAATTACCCCTAAGGACCCTATCTCCAAATACAGTCACACTGGGGGTTAGGGCTTCAACATATAAATTTTGAAGGGACAAAATTCAATCTATAGCACTTGATATATAGAACTTTGAATCCAGCGATTAGACAATACACAAGAACACAGAAGACCATTATAAAAATTGTCCAGTGCATTAAGCCATTAAGCAATGCTCAATAAATTTAACACATCTGTACCATTCATACCACATTCTCCAACTAAAGTGCAGTTAAGTTAAAAATCAATATGAAAACTAAAATAAAAATTTCCATACATTTGAAATTAAATAACATGTATTTAAATTATTTATGTATCAAATATAAATTAAAAAGGAAATTAGGAAAGACTTGAACTTGAGAAACATAAGCTTCTGTGTGTAATATGATATAGCTATCTGCTACAAAACCTTGATTTCTGCAAAATCACCGACTAAAAATAACAGAACATGTCAGAATAATAGGTCTAGGAGTGAAACATTTAAACTTTATGTACTTTGTAACTAGAGAGCTGATAAAAAGAATAACAATCCTACTAAAATAATAAATAGCATAGTTTAAAGGACATGCTTTGTTTTAAATAAGTGCTGTAGTAAATATAAAACTTTATTTTTTTGATAGGCAAATATAATAAGGGTTGTAAGGAAGCATTGAGGGTGCTGAATTATAGCAAGGGGGAAAGGCATAGAGATGAGGAAAAATCACATAATCAGCAACTGCAAGAGGAAGCACACGGCTTAACTAAATAAAAAAGAAAAACACTGAGTGAATAGGTACCATGAACAGTACCATATTCCACCCCCCACCCAGCTAGCAGCATTCAGCAATATTAGTGCATTTTCTATTTTAGTGTACTTTCTGTTCTACTGCTCTTACTTTTGGTAAGATAAACTATTAACATGTTAACTTTTTTTTAATGCATGAACCAAAGCAATGTATGCATTATGCTGTCATCATTCTCTTATGCATCACACATGGGCTAATTCTTATTACAGAAAACCTTATAGCAGAAGAGTCTTACCATATGCAAAAATTCACTATTAGAGGGGAATTAATAGCCTTAAATATTTTTATTAGAAAACATGATGAAATTGTTAGCATCTGAATAAGTTGGGTTCAGTCAAGAGAAAGAAACAAGAGGAAGTTTGATATCATTTAATATCATATAATAAAGAATTATTAGTTATGATTGGAAAGTTACAATAAAGATAAAAAGAAAACCGTAAAGGGAATCGATCCTATGCCTGTGGGAGAGTGCCCAAGGAAGGACAAATTTGAAAGGGTGGTTCAAACCTTGTTGAAGAAGGTGTGGTTGCAGCCAATTAGATAACAAAGAAGTTTGCCAGATTGCCAAGCCAGAGCTGATCCACACTTGCCAGACAAGCAGGAACAACACTTTGGAGAACAGACAAATTGAGGCTGATGGTGAACAGGTGGCAGATGGAGTTGGGACATCACTGTGGATTTGATAAATAGTGCTGTGCTCACATCAGGATGAGTGGAGGAAATAAACCTCCAAGACACAAGCAAGCCAGGCTGACAGGTAAGCCCTGGGAGACTGGTGTGTGGCAAGTTGGAGGTGGTTGGTTGATGTGGGAGAAGGGGGCACTGCTGATGTTGCTACTGGAAACAGGAGCTGGAGAAGACTCTCTATGCAGGAACTTAGTGCTCTTCTTGTGAGCAGCTTGAGCCTGTAGGGTTCTGGGCCAGCTTTAAGTTGGGCAAAAGTTCCACTAAATAGCAGGCCCACTGAGGCTCCTACCATGGTACCAATAGGACAGAGGGAAGGGTACAGGGAGCAGAGATCTTGGCTGAGGCACCAGCTCATGCTGTCACGAGCTCCTAGCTATGTTGTTGCTGCCTAAGTTAAGAGCGACAGAAAGCACACAACAGGAAAATTCTGGAGAATGCTGATCCCTACAGGCTTCTAAAACAAGAGGTTCTCTACAGACCAAGCGGTGCAAAACAAGCCACATTCTTCAGGAATCTGGTGAGCAAGCTATTTTGGAAGCAGGAATGTCCTTCAAGATCTTTCTGGCAGACTAAGGAGAAATATTTATAAGGCTAAGCTCCTTTAACAAAAAGAAAGCATGAATTTGGAATTGAGAGTCAATAAGTCAATGACCATCATAGCCTCCATTTGTGAAGCTAGAAAAAGATAATAATTCCAAAGAACATAGAAGAAAGAAAATAATGAAAAAAAGGCAAATTTATAGAAATAAAAGATACAATAAAAGAATCAAACACACACACACACAACACACACACACAACACACACACGCAGACTCTTGATAAGACAAAGGAGACAAATCTCTGTCAGGATTGATCAAGAAAAAAATTTCTGAAGACTCATAAAAAAATGGATTGATAAGGAATATGTAGGTAGAATTATGGCAGAGGCATACAAATAAAATAACACTATCACTAAATTTAAATCCATAAATTTGAAAACTTAGACAAAAAATCCTTCTAGGAAGACATAACTTACCAAAATTAACTCAAGAAGAAAGAGAAAAATTCTAAAAACACTTCTGATCATTAAATCAGTAGATGAAGATCTACCTTCCAACCCACACAAACACAAAGAATAATATCAAAAGGACAAGGCCAAGTAATTCTATTAGCAATGTATACCAAACTTCCAAAAAAGAAAAAGAAAGAAAAGAAAACCCCTCAACTAATTTTATAAGATTAATATAAGTTTGAGACAAAATCAAAAAAGACATTATAAGAAACAACAATTATAAGCCAATTTCACTTTTAATACAGTGTGATGCTAGAACAAAAAGGTTTGATTTCAGTTTAAAGACTGCCGAGAATGATGACTAAAATCTAATACATGGTGACCTTCATTTCAGTTTCCTATTGAATCAGTTAACAAGTAAAATACAAAATATATGAGATAAAGACACAAGTGAGAAAGTAGATACAGCTTCCCAATTCTTGCCTGGTTTCTCAGAGATATGCTTCTTAAGTTTTGTTTTCAATGAAGAGAGGGCAGGAGGAGAAACCCACCATATCAAAGGAGCCAAAGTAACCAGCTTTCTTCCATTTGTGCTTTAGAAAAAGGAGAGGGGTCATATCATTCAAGGGTCTATCTACTACTATACAAAGCAATTCCTTTTTACACTAAGATGACCACAATTTTGTGTCATCAATGCATTGTGTTTTTATTGCATTACTGGCTCTGTAGCAGGCTCGACTGTATCCTATTACAAATATACACAAAACTCCTAAAAATATATATCTGCAAATTGAAATCTGCAACGTATTTAAAAAAAATAAATAATGATCAGGTTGCGTATATCTTAGAAGTATAGGGATGATGTAATATTAAAAGCTCTTGTAATGTAATACAACACATTAATAAAGAGCAGAAAGCATAATTTTTGCACATGCAAAAAAGAAGTGCATTCTGTTAAAGCAACTCTATATTTTAAAATAAAAAACTTATCAAATCGTAAATAAAAGAGAATCTTCTTAATACAAATAAAATGAACTATGTAGACACAATAGTTTGGGTTAGTATAATCTAAAAACCCTTTTACCAATGCTGTCTTCCATTATATAAGCCACAAAGCCAAATGTTCACTTTCCCAGCCTGCCTTAAAAGAGTTCTAGTCTGGGTAGCTGAACTTGCAGCAGGCATTCTGAAAGCATGAGAGAAAGGTCTACATCTAGGCTTATTTTTGCACGAGAAAAGATAACTTCTTGTATTTGAGATACTAGATTCTTGTCACATTTTCTGTCACCTTACAAATGAACACATCCACAAGAGATCCAGATTACCTGACAAAAAACTGCAATGATTTCCATAATTAATGTTGAAATTCTAGAAACATTATCTTTAAAAATTAAGATCAAGCCAAAGATGCCTGCTATTACTGCTTCTGATTAGCTGCATACTGACTGTTCTTGTCAGTCCAGGATGACAAGAACAAGAGCTAAAATCTATGAGATTTGGGAGAGAGAAATGAAAACTGTAATTATCATATAAAAACACTGAAGGGATATACAGGCAAATTGTTATAATTAATTAGAAGAATTAAGCAAGAATATTGGATAGAAGATTAATATACAAAACCATAAAATTTCCAAACTCCAGTAATAGTAAATGTGATTTTTAAATGTAACAATAACTTTCAGTAATCTAGGAATAGAGGGGAACTTCCTAAACCTGATAAAGGATACCTACAAAAAACACAACTAACATCATATTTAATGGTGAGAAACTTGAAATTTTCCCATTAAGATTAGGAACAAGGCAAGGATGTCTCTTCTCACTATAATTTTGAACATCATACTGTAAAATCTAGCTAATGCAGTAAGATAGAAAGGGAACTAAAAGGTATACAGATTAAGAAGAAAGAAATAATCATGTCTTTGCAGATGATATGATTGTCTATGTGAATGATCCAAAAGAATCAACAGCAACAACAAAAAACTCCTGGAATTAATGAACAATTATAGCAAGGTTGCAGGATACAAGGTGAATACACAAAAGTTAATTACTTGCCTATATACCAGTAATGAACAACTGGAATTTGAAATTAAAAACACAATACCATGTACATTAGCATCCCCCTCAAATGAAATACTTAGGTATAAGTTTAACAAAATAGGTACATAACATATATGAGGAAAATTACAAAGCTGTGAAGAAAAATATCAAAGAACCAGAGAGATATTCCATGTTCATGGATAGGAAAACTCAACATTGTAAAGATGTCAGTTCTTATCAGCTTGATCTATAGATTCAATGCAATCCCAATCAAATACCAGTGGTTATTTTTGTGGATACTGACAAACTTATTCTGAAGTTTATGTGGAAAGGCAAAAGACCCATAACAGCCAACACAACGTTGAAGGAGAAGAACAAAGTTGTAGGATTGACATTACCCAACTTCAAGACTAACTATAAAGCTTCAGTAATCAGTAAAGACAGCATAGTGTGGTGAAACAATAGACAAATAGATCAATGAAATAGAATAGAGAGTTCAGAAATAGACACACATAAATACAGTCAACTGATCTTTGACAAAAGACCAAAGGAAATACAATGGAGCAAAGATACTTTTTTTCAATAAATAGTGCTGGAACAATTGGACATACACATGCACAAAATAATTAATCTGGACACAGACCTTCCATCCTCCACACACAAAAAAACCCTCAACTCAAAATGGATCATAGACCTAAATGTAAAATAAAGATCTATAAAACTCCTAGGAGATAACATAGGAGAAAAACTAGGTGACATTTGTTATAACAATGATTTTTTGGACACAAAACCAAAGTCATAATCCATGAAAGAAATAATTGATAAGCTGGAGTCCATTAAAATAAAAAAACTTCTACTCTGCTAAAGACAATGTCAAGAGAATGAGAAGACAAGCCACAGACTGAGAGAAAATATTTGCAAAAGACACATCTGATAAAGGATTGTTACCCAAAATATGTATTGAACTCTTAAACCTCAACAATAAAAAAACAAACAACTAGATTTTAAAATGGGACAAAGATTTAAAAGACATCACACCAAGAAGATATACACATGGAAAATAAGCACACACACACACACACAAAAGATCCTCTACATCATCTGTCATCAGGAAAATACAAATTAACACAATGAGATACCACTCCACACCTATTATAACAGTCAATAAAACACTGACAAAACACTGATAACACCAAATACTGGTGAGTTTGTGGAGCAAAAAGAACTGCATTCATTGCTGGTGGAAATGCAAAATTGTAAAGCCTCTTTGGAAGAAAATTTGGAATTTTCTTACAAAACTAAACATACTCTTAGCATATGATTCTGCAATCATACCTCTTGGTATTTATCTAAAAGAGCTGAAAATTTATGTCCACACAAAAACCAGCACATGGGTGTTGTCAGCAGCTTTATATACAGTTGCCAAAATGTGGAAGCAGCCAAGATGTCCTTTAGTAAGAGAATGGATAAATAAACTGTGGTACTTCCAGACAATGGAATATTCTTCAGCACTAAAAAGAAATGAGCTATCAAGTCATGAAAAGACATGGAGGAAACTTAAATGCGTATTACTAAGCAAAAGAGACCAATCTTAGAAGCCTACATACTGTATGATTCCAAATATATGACATTCTGGAAAAGGCAAAACTATGGAGACAGTAAAAGGATCAGTGGTTACCAGGGGTTAGGAGGGAGGGAGGAATAAATTGGTGGAGCATAAAGGATTTTTAGGGCAGTGAAACCAACCCTGTCTAATACTATAATAATGGACATAGGTCTTTATACATTTATTCAAAGCCATAGAATATACAACACCAAGAGTGAATCCTAATGTAAACTATAGACTTTGAGTGATAATGATGTGTTACTGTAAGTTCATTGATTGTAACAAATGTACCACTCTGGTGGGGAATATTGATAATGCGGGAGGCTACACATGTGTAGTAGGGACAGGGAGTACATGGGAAATCTCTGTACCTTCTACTGAATTTTGTTGTAAACCTAAAGATGCTCTAAAATCTTTTCTATAATTAAACATATTACAATGACTTTGTGCTTCCAGCCATGATAGAGGGACAAGACTTAATCTCGACTTAACTTCATGTTGGAAACAACTAGAAAACTGGACAAAATACATCAAAAACCTGTTTTAAGATACTGGAAAATATACACAGGGTGAAACTGACTTCTCAAAACAGGGAAATGAAAGAAATGAGCCCTACAAGCACCATGTCGCTCCTCCTGGAAGCACTATCTGGATTATGGTGGAATCAGGAAAATCACAAGCATGACATGGTGGTCTCACTAACTGAAGAGAAAAATATTCCAGTTCAATGAATCTGAGGTAGCTAGAAGCTGCAAGGCAGAGTCGCAAAGATAAACTATTCAAAAAAAAGAACTCCAGGAATCTGTATAGGAATCCCTTTGAGTCTGTTGTTAAACACTAAACAGTACATGCACACAATAAAACTCCTTGAGGTCAGGAAATAATGACCAGTGTGCTGAAAACTGCAGCATTTCCAGAGCTCACATAGTATAGGGAGCCACTCAAACTCTGACCAACTGGAGTGGACCATCCTTGATGATCAGCAGGACAGTCAGTGGAGACTAATTTATTCCTAGAGTAAAGACTGGTCAATACAATGCTATCAAATTCTAAAAATAAGCCTCAAAAGAGTCAAACTGATCCATAATAATTAAATTGTTTTCCAGACAAAACAAAACAATTTTTAAAAGAAGATAACAAAATCTAAGCACTTAGCAACATAAAATCACAATGTCCAGCAGTCAATCAAAAAAAACAAACAAAAACAACCCAGAAAACAACAGAAAGGCCAAGAAACCAGAAATGGTGACCCATAAGCAAAACAAACAGTTGCATAAATTCTCAGAAACTAAAAGTATAAAGTAATTTCATCAACCTGATAATGGGCATCTATAAAATTCTACAAGTAACATGCACAGGGTGAAAAACTGAATGCTTTCCTCAAGCTAAGAAACAAGGATATCAGCTCTCATCACTTTATTCAACAATGAATAAAAAACATGTATTTGGGGAGGGAAGAGATATATTTTCTTTTGCATCCAAAGTCTTGCAAATTTCTGGTGGAAAGGTAAATTGGTACAAGAGAGTTTGGAGGTCAATTTGCCAATATTTTATAGTTTCAAAAGCACATGGTTTATAAGCAAGCAATTTCACTGTTATATCATGACATAGAAAACAGTTACACACATACACAAAGAGATAATTATAAAAATATTCATAGTAGTTTTGTTTGCAATAGCAAATACTTGAAACAAGAAAATGGACAAATTGTGGTGAAGTCATACAATGGAATATTATACAGCAATGAAAATGTATGTGCTGGAGTCACATTTGGAAAAAATATCAAAAACATAATGTTGAGTAAAAGCAGTTCCCAGGATACACAGAGAATACGATACTAAAATATGCAAAATGACATCAAATATTATTTAACAATACACACTTAATTGGTAAAAGTATAAACACACAGAAGGTTAAACTACAAATTTAAGATTGTGGTTACTTTTAGGCTTGATCTCGCACAATGAAATCATGGAGCCATACGTAAAAGGGCTTCATCTGTATTTGTAATGCTTTCTTTATTAAGCTATATAGCAGATACAAGGGTGAATAGTGTATTACTTTTGTATTCTTTTGTAAGTGAAGTGTACCATAATGTAAATGAGTAAGAAAAATAACTAAAATACCATGAAACTATCCAGCCAGATAAGGAAAAAAAAATGTATTGCACGTTATGGCCTAAAGCGATTATGTTGACCTTGTTAGAACTTAGAATGATAGATCTTAGAAGAATCAATAAAAAGTCTTTCAGGAATAAATAGAGGAAAATGTTATTCACTATTCATGAATCTTTGCCTGTTCTTACTAATCTGCCAGAGGCTCTTCTCTGAAGAAGACAACCAAACAGCTTATCAAAGGAGTATGTTCTCTAGCTTTTTGTACCATATTGATTAAAATCATCTCTTAAGACACTTTCCTCTATCCATAAAATTTAACTCATAGCCAAAGTAACTCCTGTTCAATGTAAGACCAACCTGGTTTTGTAGCAACATGCACATTTTGTAAATATATTGACAAAAAGATATGTGGGATGGGATATATATTATCCTCTCTCCAAAGCTGTGAAATGGAAAGTGTCTAAGCTAGAATGTAAAGTTATTCCTCCCCTTGAGGGAAACCCATGAAGCAAGCACAATTTCACCTTTGGAAATTTTGAAATAAAGAGGAATCTGCCACAGTAATGAGATAATATGTCCAAAAGAAATGCAGACCACACCCAATAAAACTGCCTGTTTCTGTGTTGTGTTTTAAGGACAGGTATTCTTTATGTTTAGAGAAAACGTCAGTGTGAAGAGAAATATGCAATTATGCTTTAGAAGGTAAATTTTAGTCACATTAAAATGATGATCTAATATATAATTCCTATCATCTGTTCTCACACACACATCCTATAGTTCTAGCTATAATGCAGTATATCTGATAGTAAAGCCACACACACGCACACCAATTGTGTCTGTATGTAAGAAAGTAGAAAAGAGAAGATGTACGAACTGTCGGCTTTTGATCCAACCTACTAAACTGTGCATGACAAGATAATTTCAGAATTTCTATTTCCTAAAACTGCTTAGATGATACATGATCTAAAAACAACCTAAACAATTAACTCCTACTCTTTCTTCAAATTGAAGCTTAGGTAAAACCTCCCTTGGAAAGCTCTCCCTGGCACCTTCTTCCTTCCAGCAGCTGAATTAGACACCTCTTTCAGCAGCTCCATTGTCCCCAGGCTCTCATCCATGGTGCCAGCCCCATAACCATCCTCTATGTGTAAGTCTGTCTATCAGAGCCTGAGCACCAGGGATCTGATCTGTCTCAGGGTCCTCAACCCAGCCTCAGGCCTGGCTCTTAGTGTTCACTCAACAAATGGTTGTCAATCTAACCTCTTTATATTATATATTCTGGATCAACATTCCAGTGAATATAAATCGAATTAAGATCTTATTCTTACATTTCAAGCAAGGTATGAGAAAAAGAATGCCCATTTCCCAATAACATGTTGCCATTTTATGTTTTCATTTTTCTCCCTTGTGCTACTCTAGCTGAGGAGCCGCTGTGACATAACCAGAGACAAACTGATTCCCCTAATAGAAACAGCAGGTACTTTTCTACTTTCCAGAACATTGTGTTTAAAATATACTTTAAATGAAGTTGGTGAAAGATGCCATGATATGAGCTTACCTTGATGCATATCTTAGCAACAGAGAAAGTACTTGATTCAACATGCAGCTAAATTTGGTCTTGGATAATATTTGATATAATTTTCATAATACACCTGGATTCTAGTCACAGTATGTACAGCTATATGCAAGAATCCTGCATTTCAAAAAATGGAATAAGGGATATATTGAATTATGTATTGTATGAAAAGAAGTGACAGATGGTATTATACAGCACGTGGAAACACTGGTATTCATACAATAAGCATTAAATACATTTCTCTAGATAAATGGCGTTATTTGCAGGTATGACGCACCTAACCCTCATTTATTTTAGGTTCGAGTGCATCGCACAGCTTATTTTAGAGGCTGCATCTGTCAGAATGAAACTGATGTGATGCAGAAATTCAAAAGATATCAGAAAGAACGCCAACTAAACCTAGAAATGTGGGGATACAAAGAGAACATAAAACTAAAGCTTAGATTTCTTTGGAGGTAGAAGGAGAATAAAATAAAAAGTGAACTTCAAAGACAAATGAGGGAAAAGAATTTAAAGTCATGGATGTATAAGTCACTTAAGAAAGCATTCCCTGAATGAAGAACTCCACCTAGGTACAAAAAGTCTAAATGACAGTTGAGAATTAACAGTGATCCACAGAATCAATATGATTTACTTTAAATATTAGAGACCAAAATAAATCTTTTGAGGATGTGAACGATTGATTCTGCATACAAAACGCAAAATTCACTCCTCTTTTTTCTTTGTATTTTGAGTGCCTATCTTGAAGAAAAGTTAAAGGAAGTGAATGAAAACTTTTCATTATGACTTGTATTATCCAATCCATTTTTCGCCCCTATTTCAATTTGTCTCCTCATGGAGAAAAGAAATTCTTATTATTTCATCAACATAAGGCTCATTTTGGAGACAGTCTGCTGCTTACCCTGGTCCTTTGGGCAGTATGCACTTGACCCCATTCTCAGGCTAAAGTATCAGAGAGGGGCACTCTCTACCATTCATCAGTCACTAAATGGTACAGCAAAATTTGGCCTCCCCTTTTAAAATAGAAATAAAATACTAAATTGAAAGGAAAATACTTATTTTGAATTTGTGAAAACAATTTTAATGACACAGATTTACGAGTACCATTGTTTCCTTTTAAATATTAATTTAAGCACTATAAAATGTTTTCAAATGTCTCACTATGACAAATATATTTAGAACAAAAATAATTATATAAAAATCAACTAATGTGTTGCTAAGATCAAAAAGCTTTTATGTTTCTCTTGGATTTTCCTTCTTCAATATATGATGCTAAACACTATTTCTGGATACTAGGAACAACAAATCTAAAATGGAAAGACACAGGAAATAATGAACATACAATAAAAATGTATGTATATTGGGAGGCCTTCAAGATGGCAGAGGAGTAAAACATGGAGATCGCCTTCCTCCCCACAAATACATCAAAAATACATCTACATGTGGAACAACTCCTACAGAACACCTACTGAACGCTGGCAGAAGACCTCAGACTTCCCAAAAGGCAAGAAACTCCCCCACGTACCTGGGGGTAGGGCAAAAGAAAAAACAGAGACAAAAGAATAGGGACGGGACCTGCACCTCTGGGAAGGAGCTGTGAAGGAGGAAAAGTTTCCACACACTAGGAAGCCCCTTCACTGGTGGAGACCGCGGGTGGTGGGGGGAAGCTCCAGAGCCACGGAGGAGAGCGCAGCAACAGGGGTGCAGAGGGCAAAACTGAGAGATTCCTGCACAGAGGATCGGTGGCGACCAGCACTCACCAGCCCGAGAGGCTTGACAGCTCACCCGCTGGGGCGGGTGGGGGCTGGGAGCTGAGGCTTGGACTTCGGAGGTCAGATCCCAGGGAGAGGACTGGGGTTGGCTGCACGAACACAGTCTGAAGGGGGCTAGTTCGCAACAGCTAGCCGGCAGGGAGTCCGGGAAAAAGTCTGGACTTGCCTAAGAGGCAAGAGACCATTGTTTCAGAGTTCACAAGGAGAGGGGATTCAGAGCACCGCCTAAACGAGCTCCAAAGACGGTGCGCACCGCAGCTATCAGTGCTGACCACAGAGACGGGCATGACACGCTAAGGCTGCTGCTGCCGCCACCAAGAAGCCTGTGTGCAAGCACAGGTCACTATCCACACGTCTCCTCCCGGGAGCCTGCGCAGCCCGCCACTGCCAGGATCCTGTGATCCAGGGACAACTTACCTGGGAGAACGCACGGCATGCCACAGGCTGCTGCAATGTCATGCTGGCCTCTGTCGCCGCAGGCCCGTCCAGCACTCCATACCCCTCCCTCCCTCCCGCCTGAGTGAGCCAGAGCCCCCTAATCAGCTGCTACTTCAACCCCGACCTGTCTGAGCGGGAACAGACGCCCTCAAGTGACCTACATGCAAAGGCGGGGCCAAATCCAAAGCTGAACCCCAGGAGCTGTACGAACAAAGAAGAGAAAGGGAAATCTCTCCCAGCAGCCTCAGGAGCAGTGGATTAAATCTCCACAATCAACTTGATGTACCCTGCACCTATGGAATACCTGAATACACAATGAATGATCTCAAAATTGAGGCAGTGGACTTTGTGTGATTTTGTCTATATAGCTTTGCTTTTACAATTTGTCATAGGGTTCTGTCTGTCTTTTTTTTTTCATTTTTTTAGTATAGTTTTTAGTGCTTCTTGACATTGGTGGATTTGTTTTTTGGTTCGGTTGCTCTCTTCTTTCTATTTTTTTTTAAATTACTTTTTAATTTTATTATTATTATTTTTAATAATGTTATTTATTTAATATTTTTCTTTCTTTCTTTCTTTTTTCCTCCCTTCTCTTCTGAGCCGTGTAGCTGACAGAGTCTTGGTGCTCCAGCCGGAGGTCAGGTCTGTGCCTCTGAGGTGAGAAAGCCAAGTTCAAGACATTTGTCCACCAGAGACCTCCCAGCTCCATGTAATATGAAACGGCGAAAGCTCCCCCAGAGATCTCCATCTCAACACTAAGACCCAACTCCAATCAACGACCAGAAAGCAACAGTGCTGGACATCCTATAGAAAACAACTAGCAAGACAGGAAGACAAAGTCACCCATTAGTAGAGAGGCTGCCCAAAATCATAATAAGTTCACAGACACCACAAAACACAACACTGGACGCGGTCCTGCTCATCACCAGAAAGATCCAGCCTCATCCACCAGAACACAGGCACAAGTCCCCTGCACCAGGAAGCCTACACAAGCCACTGAAACACCCTCACCCACTGGGGGCAGACACCAAAAACAACGGGAACTACGAACCTGCAGCCTGCGAAAAGGAGACCCCAAACACAGTAAGTTAAGCAAAATGAGAAGACAGAGAAACACACAGCAGATGAAGGAGAAAGGTAAAAACCCACCAGACCAAACACATGAAGAGGAAATAGGCAGTCTATCTGAAAAAGAATTCAGAGTATTGATAGTAAAGATGATCCAAAATCTTGGAAATAGAATGGAGAAAACACAAGAAACTTTTAACAAGTACCTAGCAGTAAAGAGGAGACAAACAATGATGAACAACACAATACATGAAATTGAAAATTCTCTAGAAGGAATCAATAGCAGAATAGCTGAGGCAGAGGTACAGATAAGTGATCTGGAAGATAAAATAGTGGAAATAACTGCAACAAAGCAGAGTAAAGAAAAAAGAATGAAAAGAATTGAGGACAGTCTCAGAGACCTCGAGGACAACACTAAATGCACCAACATCTGAATTATAGGGTTCCCAGAAGCAGAAGAGAAAAAGAAAGGGACTGAGAAAATATTAGGAGATTATAGTTGAAAACTTCCCCAATATGGGAAAGCAAATAGTCAATCAAATCCAGGAAGCACAGAGAAACCCATACAGGATAAATCCAAGGACGAACACATCAAAACACATTAATCAAACTATCAAAAATTAAATACAAAGAAAAAATATTAAAAGCAGCAAGGGAAAAGCAACAAATAACATACAAGGGAATCCCCATAAGGTTAACAGCTGATCTTTCAGCAGCAACTCTGCAAGCCAGAGGGAGTGGCAGGACATATTGAAAGTGATGTAAGGGATAAACCTACAACCAAGATTAGTCTACCCAGCAAGGATCTCATTTAGATTCAACGGAGAAATTAAAACCTTTACAGACAAGCAAAAGTTAAGAGAATTCAGCACCACCAAACTAGCACTACAACAAATGCTAAAGGAACTTCTCTAGGCAGGAAATACAAGAGAAGGAAAAGACCTACAATAACGAACCCAAACCAATTAAGAAAATGGTAATAGGAACACACATATCAATAATTATCTTAAATGTAAAAGGATTAAATGCTCCAACTGAAATACATAGACTGGCTGAATGGATACAAAAACAATACCCATAAATATGCTGTCTACTAGACACCCACTTCAGACCTAGGGACAAATACAGACTGAAAGTGAGGGGATGGAAAAACATATTTCATGCACAGGGAAATCAAAAGAAAGTGGGAGTAGCAATTCTCATATCAGCCAAATAGACTTTAAAATAAAGACTATTACAAGAAAAAAGAAGGACACTACATAATGATCAAGGGATCAATTCAAGAAGAAGATATAACAATTGTAAATATTTATGCACCCAACATAGGAGCACCTCAATACATAAGGCAAATGCTAACAGCCATAAAAGGGGAAATCTGCAGTAACACAATCATAGTAAGGGACTTTAACACACCACTTTCACCAATGGACAGATCACCCAAAATGAAAATGAATAAGGAAACACAAGCTTTAAATGATACATTAAACAAGATGGACTTAATTTATATTTATAGGATATTCCATCCAAAAACAACAGGATACACTTTCTTCTCAAATGCTCATGGAACATTCTCCAGGATAGATCATATCCTAGGTCACAAATCAAGTCTTGGTAAATTTAAGAAAACTGAAATCGTATCAAGCATCTTTTCTGACCACACGCTATAAGAATAGATATCAATTACAGGGAAAAAAATCTGTAAAAAATACAAACACATGGAGGCTAAACAATACACTACTAAATAACCAAGAGATCGCTGAAGAAATCAAAGAGGAAATCAAAAAATACCTAGAAACAAATGACAAGGAAAACATGACAACACAAAACCTATGGGATGCAGCAAAAGCAGTTCTAAGAGGAGAGTTTATAGCAATACAATCCTACCTCAAGAAACAAGAAAATCTCAAATAAATTACCTAACCTTACACCAAAAGCAATTAGAGAAAGAAGAAAATAAAGACTCAAAGTTAGCAGAAGAAAAGAAATCATAAAGATTAGATCAGAAATAAATGAAAAAGAAATGAAGGAAACAATAACAAAGATCAATAAAACTAGAAGCTGGTTCTTTGAGAAGATAAACAAAATGGATAAACCATTAGCCAGACTCAGAAAGAAAAAAAGGGAGAAGAATCAAATCAATAGAATTAGAACTGAAAAAGGGGAAGTAACAACTGACACTGAAGAAATACAAAGGATCACGAGAGATTACTACAAGCAACTATATGCCAATAAAATGGACAACCTGGAAGAAATGGACAAATTCTTAGAAAAGCACAACTTTCCGAGACTGAAACAGGAAGAGATAGAAATATAAACAGACCAATCACAAGGACTGAAATTGAGACTGTGATTAAAAATCTTTCAACAAACAAAAGCCCAGGACCAGATGGCTTCACAGGCGAATTCTATCAAACATTTAGAGAAGAGCTAACACCTATCCTTCTCAAACTCTTCCAAAATATAGCAGAGGGAGGAACGCTTCCAAACTCATTCTATGAGGCCACCATCACCGTGATACCAAAACCAGACAAAGATATCACAAAGAAAGAAAACTACAGGCCAATGTCACTGATGAACATAGATGCAAAAATCCTCAACAAAATACGAGCAAACAAAATCCAACAGCACATTAAAAGGATCATACACCATGATCAAGTGGGGTTTATCTCAGGAATGCAAGGATTCTTCAATATACACAAATCAACCAATGTGATACACCATAGTAACAAACTGAAGAATAAAAAGAATATGATCATCTCAATAGATGCAGAAAAAGCTTTTGACAAAATTCAACACCCATTTCTGATAAAAACCCTCCAGAAAGTAGGCATAGAGGGAACTGACCTCAACATAATAAAAGCCATATATGACAAACCCACAGCCAACATCCTTCTCAATGGTGAAAAACAGAAAACATTACCACTAACATCAGGAACAAGACAAGGGTCTCTCATCACTATTATTCAACATAGTTTTGGAAGTTTTAGCCATGGCAATCAGAAAACAAATAAGAGGAATACAAAGAAAAACAAATATGAGGAATCCAAATCAGAAAAGAAGAAGTAAAGCTGTCACTGTTTGCAGATGACATGATACTATAAAGCTGTCACTGTTTGCAGATGACATGATACTATACATAGAGAATCATAAAGATGCTATGAGAAAACTACTAGAGCTAATCAATGAATTTGGTAAAGTACCAGAATGCAAATTAATGCACAGAAATCTGTTGCATTCCTCTACACTAATGATGAAAAATCTGAAAGAGAAATTAAGGAAATACTCCCAATTACCATTGCAAAAGCAGAATAAAATACCCAGGAATAAACCTACCTAAGGAGACAAACAACCTGTATGCAGAACACTATAAAACACTGAGGAAAGAAATTAAAGATGATACCAACAGATGGAGAGATATACCATGTTCTTGGATTGGAAGAATCAACATTGTGAAAATGACTATACTACCCAAAGCAATCTACACATTCAGTGCAATCCCTATCAAACTACCAATGGCAGTTTTCACAGAACTAGAACAAAAAATTTCACAATTTGTAAGGAAACACAAAAACCCCGAATAGCCAAAGCAATATTGAGAAAGAAAAATGAAGCTCAAGGAATCAGGCTTCCAGACTTCACACTATACTACAAAGCTACAGTAATCAAGACAGTATGGTACTGACACAAAAACAGAAATAGAGATCAATGGAACAGGATAGAAGGCCCAGAGATAAACCCATGCACCTATGGTCACCTTATTTTTGATAAAGGAGGCAAGAATATAAAATGGAGAAAAGACAGCCTCTTCAATAAGTGGTGCTGGGAAAACTGCACAGCTACATGTAAAAGAATGGAGTTAAAACACTCTCTAACATCAAACACAAAAATAAACTCAAAATATATTTAAGACCTACATATAAGACCCAACACTATAAAACTGTTAGAGGAACACATAGGCAGAACACTCTATGACATAAATCACAGCAAGATCCTTTTTGACCCACCTCCTAGACAAATGGAAATTAAAACAAAAATAAATAAATAAATAAATGAAACTTAAAAGCTTTTGTACAGCTAAGGAAACCATAAACAAGACGAAAAGCCAACCCGCAGAATGGGAGAAAATATTTGCAAATAAAGCAACTGACAAATGGTTAATCTCCAAAATTACAAGCAGCTCAATATCAAAAAAAAACAACCCAATCCAAAAATGGGCAGAAGACCTAAACAGACATTTCTCCAAAGAAGACACACAGATTGCCAACAAACACATGAAAGGATGCTCAACATCACTAATCATTACAGAAATGCAAATCAAAACTACAATGAGGTATCACCTCACACCAGTCAGAATGCCCATCATCAAAAAATCTGCAAACAATAAATGCTGGAGAGGGTGTGGAGAAAAGGGAACACTCTTGCCCTGTTGGTGGGAATGTAAATTGATACAGCCACTATGGAGAACCGTATGGAGGTTCCTTAAAAAACTAAAAATAGAACTACCATATGACCCAGCAATCCCACTACTGGGCATATACCCTGAGAAACCATAATTCAAAAAGAGTCATGTACCACAATGTTTATGGCAGCTCTATTTACAATAGCCAGGACACAGAACCGATGTAAGTGTCCATCCACAGATGAATGGATAAAGAAGATGTGGCACATATATACAATGGAATATTACTTACACATAAAAAGGAACGAAATTGAGTTATTTGTAGTCAGCTGGATAGACCTAGATTCTGTCATATAGAGTGAAGTAAGTCAGAAAGAGAAAAACAAATACTGTATGCTAACACATATATATGGAATCTAAAAAAACATATTGGTTCTGAAGAACCTAGGGGCAGGACAGGAATAAAGATGCAGACGTAGAGAATTGGCTTGAGGACACAGGGAGGGGGAAAGGTAAGCTGGGATGAAGTGAGAGAGTGGCATGTACATATATACACTACCAAATGTAGAATAGATAGCTAGTGGGAAGCAGCCACATAGCACAAGGAGATCAGCTCGGTGCTTTGTGACCACCCAGAGGGGTGGGATAGGGAGGGTGGGATGCAGACGCAAGAGAGAGGAGATATGGGGATATATGTATATGTATAGGTGATTCACTTTGTTATAAAGCAGAAACTAACTATTCACTTTGTTATAAAGCAATTATACTCCAATAAACATGTTAAAAAAATTGTGCATATTGAATTTCAGAAAAATTGTGTATATTGAATTTTAGAAAAATGATTATTGCACTAATCAAGCTTCCTCATTTTAACATGTTTGTAAGCTTGCTCATGATTTCTCACATAAGTAACTGAAAATCCTAGTTAAATGCACAGAGTTATGCTTCACTTTTAGTTTGTATTATTTTCTTCTCTGAATTAAAATGAAACATTAACTCCATTGAGCAAAATGCTATATCACAAGAACCTTTTTTGTTGTTGTTGTTGTTTAAAACCATTACATGGTCTTTTTTTTTTTTTTTTTTTTTGGTACGTGTGCCTCTCACTGTTGTGGCCTCTCCCGTTGTGGAGCACAGGCTCCAGACACGCAGGCTCCGTGGCCATGGCTCTCGGGCCTAGCTGCTCGGGCCTAGCTGCTCCGCGGCATGTGGGATCTTCCCGGACCGGGGCACAAACCCGTGTCCCCTGCATCGGAAGGCGGACTCTCAACCACTGGGCCACCAGGGAAGCCCTGTTTTGTTTATTAATGACGAAAAGGCATTAAGCTTTATGCCATCCTTTTGTTTATTTTCTGCATTTTGTTTATTTTCTGCATTTACTGAGATGATTGTAGGGTTCTTCTCTTCAATCTGTAAACAGTGTGAACTGCTTTCTTGTTTTCTACTGTTAAACTATTCTTTCATATCTACTTGGTTATTTGAATAGTTTTCTAGTTTAGTTTGTTAATAATTTATTTGAATTTGTTCTCTATGTTAGTAAGTGAGTTGGCTGATAATTTTTCTTCCCTATCTAGTTTTGCCATCAATCTTATAAATGAGGTGGGAAGCTTTTCTGTTTTTCTCTCCCTATAAAATGGGATTATCAATGTCTTCAAAGTTTTATAAAATCTTTCTATAAAGAAAAATGGGGCTTTGTAATTATTGTGATAGACATTCAATCCCCATTGTTAGAGGATTCTGTATCTTTGAATTTGCCTAATCACTAAACCTTATTTGCAACCCCAAAATGGACATTCACAGCTCTTTTTAAGTCATTCACAGACATTCAGAGATTTTTGAAAAATCTCAGTTACGCAATGTGAATGTTTCTACCTGAGGTCAAACCAGGTGACACTCTGCCTTCTTGTTCCAGATCTCATATTGTAAACAAGTGTCCTTTTTATTGTCTATTTAGTGCCACGTTTTCACATTTTTGTACTGTTAGCTGGTGATTTTACTGTTTAAAATAGTCCCCAAGTGTAGTGCTGAAGTGCTGTCTAGTGTTTCTAAGTGAAAGAAGACTGTGATAGACCTTACAGAGAATTACATGTGTTAGATAAGCTTTGTTCAGGCATGTTATAATGCTGTTGGCCATGAGTTCAATGTTAATGAATCAACACATATTATATACAGTGTCTTTAACAGAAACACACATAAAACAAGACTACATATTTAACGCTTGATGAAAATGTGATCAGAAGCTGGCAGGAGTCTCACCTTGTATTTTCCCCAAGGAGCAATGGTTGATATTTCCTTATTCAGTGTTCACAGTAACTTCATAGAACATATCTACTATGGATAATGAGAATTGACTATATTTTAAACTACCAATTCAATTTCTTTAATGGCTATAGATCTAGTACATTTTCCTCTTTCCTTTTGAATCAGTTTTTTAATTTAAATTTATTTTAAAAATTATCCATCTCATAAATTTGTTTCCTCATTGTAGAGATTTTTAAAATCTGTTGTTCTATTTTTCTATTCCTGACATGTACAATTTTGCTCTTTGTTTTTTTATTTTTTCTTGATCAACTTTTTTAGATTATTTGCTTATTTTATTGTAAATCTTTTTTTGGTTGGGTTTTGTAAAACATCTCCATTGTTCCTTTGTCTTCAACTTCATTAACTATTTTTTTTTTAACCTCTTGCCTTCTACTAATTTGGGTCCTCATGGTTTTTCATTTTCTGAGCCTGTGAGTTGAATATTACATTTCTTTATTTGCCTTTTTAACATACGAATTTGAATGTAAATATCTTTATGTTCTTTATTTTACAAGTTTTTATTTTCCTTGCCATTCAATTAGAATTGTTTCATATTTCACATTCTAATTTCTGTTTTGGACTATGAATATCTTAGAATGGCTGTGGCTTTTTGTTTGTTTTAGGTTCCAAAAATATAGGGATTGGAGCTTTTTTTCTCCACTTTCTAAATTCATTGCATTGAGGTTATAAAATAAGAAACACAAACTAATGATTTTGCAGGTTCTTATTTTTAGTTCTATTGTTTGCTCAGATTTGTTAAATGCTTCATGTGTGCTGGAAATGAGTAAGCATGTTCTATGAATACAAGATTCTATTCATCATATCAGCTTATTAACTATGTTGTCTGAATTTTTACTATCCTCAATAATCGATTTTTTTCTGCTTGATCACTCATTGTCAGAAAAAAGTGTGTCAAAAGCAACCATTAAGATCGGGAATCTGCCCATTTAGCTTTGTACTTCTGTCCAATGTGTGTGTAGGTTTATTTAATTGTAGGTATATTATTATTGTGTTGCTTTTGTAAATGGGATATTTCTTCTATCAGATTTCCTAACTAGTTTCTAACTAATTCTAACTAGTTTTAGTTCTATAATTGATTTTTTATTTCTGTATATGAAATGTATACATAGCCATCTACTAAATTTTTGTTTGTCATGGTTTTTGCATTGATTCTTTTAGGTTTTCTAGGTAAAGACTCACTTTGTCTGATAGCAATGATTCTTTTACAATCTACTTTTATACCTCCTACTTTGATCTCTTGTCTAATTGCATTGGCTGCCACCTCTATAACAATGTTAAATAATAAAGGTGATATCTGATACCTTGTTTCTGCTTTTAGTTTTAAAGCATGATGCTGGCTATGGGTTAACAAATTATGCCACAACTATGAAAGTCTCATCTATTTCAATTTTAACATATTGGGGAATTATTCATGTATTACTCTTTTATCATAGTGTGATATTTATTCATATTTCATCATATTGTAGAAGTATGCACAGATGCTTATTTTAGATATTAAATATTACCTAACACCTTCCAGAATCTATGGAGATGATCACCATTATTTTTCTCTTTTGATATATTAATTTTAAAGATTTGGTAGAATATCCTTTTAACACTAGCTAGTCTTAAGAATTGGGGGCGAGTCCCTCCCAGCAAGCCTCTTAGATAGCCTCATCCACCAGAGGGCAGACAGCAGAAGCAAGAAGAACGACAATCCTGCAGCCTATGGAATAAAAACCACATTCACAGAAAGATAGATAAGATGAAAAGGCAGAGGGTTATGTACCAGATGAAGGAACAAGATAAAACCCCAGAAGAACAACTAAATGAAGTGGAGATAGGCAACCTTCCAGAAAAGGAATTCAGAATAATAATAGTGAAGATGATCCAGAACCTCGGAAAAACAATGGAGGGAAAGATCAAGAAGATGCAAGAAATGTTTAACAAAGACCTAGAAGAATTAAGGAACAAACAAACAGAGATGAACAATACAATAACTGAAATGAAAACTACACTAGAAGGGATCAATAGCAGAATAACTGAGGCAGAAGAACGGATAAGTGACCTGGAAGACAGAATGGTGGAATTCACTGCTGCAGAACAGAATAAAGAAAAAAGAATGAAAACAAATGAAGAGACCCTAAGAGACTCCTGGGACAACATTAAATGCAACAACATTTGCATTATAGGGGTACCAGAAGGAGAAGAGAGAGAGAAAGGACCAGAGAAAATATTTGAAGAGGTTATAGTCGAAAACTTCCCTAACATGGGAAAGGAAATAGCCACCCAAGCCCAGGAAGTGCAGCAAATCCCATACAGGAGAAATCCAAGGAGAAACATGCTGAGACTCATAGTAATCAAATCGGCAAAAATTAAAGACAAAGAAAAATTATTGAAAGCAGCAAGGGAAAAATGACAAATAACATACAAGGGAACTCCCATAAGGTTAACAGCTGATTTCTCAGCAGAAACTCTACAAGCCAGAAGGGAGTGGCATGATATATTTAAAGTGATGAAAAGGAAGAAACTACTACCAAGATTACTCTACCCGCCAAGGATCTCATTCAGATTCGATGGAGAAATCAAAAGCTTTACAGACAAGCAAAAGCTAAGAGAATTCAGCACCACCAAACCAGCTTTACAACAAATTCTAAAGGATCTTCACTAGGCAAGAAACATGAGAAGGAAAAGAATTATAATAACAAACCCAAAACAATTAAGAAAATGGGAATAGGAACATACATACCGATAATTACCTTAAATGTAAATGGATTAAATGCTCCCACCAAGAGACACAGACTGGCTGAATGGATATAAAAACAAGACCCATCTATATGCTGTCTACAAGAGACCCACTTCAGACCTAGGGACACATACAGATTTAAAGCAAGGGGATGGAAAAAGATATTCCATGCAAATGGAAATCAAAAGAAAGCTGGAGTAGCTATACTCATATCACATAAAATAGATTTTAAAATAAAGAATGTTATAAGAGACAAGGAAGGACACTACATAATGATGAAGGGATCAATCCAAGAAGAAGATATAACAATTATAAATATATATGCACCCAACATAGGAGCACCTCAATACATAAGGCAACTGCTAACAGCTATAAAAGAGGAAATCGACAGTAACATAATAATAGTGGGGAACTTTAACACCTCACTTACAGCAATTGACAGGTCATCCAAAATGAAAATAAACAAGGAAACAGAAGCTTTAAATGACACAATAGACAAGATAGATTTAATTGATATTTATAGGACATTCCATCCAAAAACAGCAGATTACACTTTCTTCTAAAATGCGCACGGAACATTCTCCAGGATAGATCACATCTTGGGTCACAAATCAAGCCTCATTAAATTTAAGAAAATTGAAATCATATCAACCATCTTTTCTAACCACCACACTATGAGATTAGAAATGAATTACAGGGAAAAAAGCATAAAAAAACGAACACGTGGAGGCTAAACAATACGTTACTGAATACGCAAGAGATCACTGAAGAAATCAAAGAGGAAATCAAAAAATACCTACAGACAAATGAGAAGGAAAACACGATGATCCAAAACCTATGGGATGCAGCAAAAGCAGTTCTAAGAGGGAAGTTAATAGCTATACAAGCCTACCTCAAGAAACAAGAAAAATCTCAAGTAAACAATCTAACCTTACACCTAAAGGAACTAGAGAAAGAAGAACATACAAAACCCAAAGTTGGCAGAAGGAATGAAATCATAAAGATCAGAGCAGAAATAAATGAAATAGAAACAAAGAAAACAATAGCAAAGATCAATGAAACCAAAAGCTGGTTCTTTGAGAAGATAAACAAAATTGATAAACCATTAGCCAGACTCATCAAGAAAAAGAGGGAGAAGACTCAAATCAATAGAATTAGAAATGAAAAAGAACTTACAACCCACACCGCAGAAATACAAAGCATCCTAAGAGACTACTACATGCAACTCTATGCCAATAAAACGGACAACCTGGAAGAAATGGACAAATTCTTAGAAGGGTATACCCTTCCAAGACTGAATCAGGAAGAAATAGAAAATATGAACAGACCAATCACAAGTAATGAAATTGAAACTGTGATTAAAAATCTTCTAACAAACAAAACTCCAGGACCAGATGGCTTCACAGGTGAATTCCATCAAACATTTAGAGAAGAGCTAACACCTATCCTTCTCAAACTCTTCCAAAAAACTGCAGAGGAAGAAACACTCCCAAACTCATTCTATGAGGCCACCATCACCCTGATACCAAAACCAGACAAAGATACTACTAAAAAAGAAAATTACAGACCAATATCACTGGCGAATATAGATGCAAAAATCCTCAACAACATACTAGCAAACAGAATCCAACAACACATTAAAAGGATCATACACCGTGATCAAGTGGGTTTTATCCCAGGGATGCAAGGATTCTTCAATATATGAAAATCAATCAACGTGATACACCATATGAACAAATTGAAGAATAAAAACCATATGATCATCTCAATAGATGCAGAAAAAGCTTTTGACAAAATTCAACACCCATTTATGATAAAAACTCTCCAGAAAGTGGGCATAGAGGGTACCTACCTCAACATAGTAAAGGCCATATACGACAAACCTACAGCAAACATCATTCTCAATGGTGAAAAACTGAAAGCATTTCCTCTAAGATAAACAATGAGACAAGGATGTCCACTCTCACCACTATTATTCAACATAGTTTTGTAAGTCGTAACCATGGCAATCAGAGAAGAAAAAGAAATAAAAGGAATACACGTTGTAAAAGAAGAAGTAAAACTGTCATTGTTTGCAGATGGCATGATACTACACCAGAAAACTACTAGAGGTAATCAGTGAATTTGGTAAAGTTGCAGGGTACAAAATTAATGCACAGAAACCTCTTGCATTCCTATACACTAATTATGAAAAATCTGAAAGGGAAATTAAGGAAACACTCCCATTTACCACTGCAACAAAAAGAATAAAATACCTAGGAATAAATCTACCTAGGGAAATAAAAGACCTGTATGCAGAAAACTATAAGACACTGATGAAAGAAATTAAAGACGATACCAACAGATGGAGAGATATACCATGTTCTTGGATCAGAAGAATCAATACTGTGAAAATGATTATACTACCCAAAGCAATCTACAGATTCAATGCAATCCCTATCAAATTACCAATGGCATTTTTTATGGAACTAGAACAAATCATCTTAAAATTTGTACGGAGACACAAAAGACCCCGAATAGCCAAAGCAGTCTTGAGGGAAAAAAATGGAGCTGGAGGAATCAGACTCCCTGACTTCAGACTATGCTACAAAGCTACAGTAATCAAGACAATATGGTACTGGCACAAAAACAGAAACATAGATCAATGGAACAAGATAGAATGTGCAGAGATAAACCCACACACCTATGGTCAACTAATCTATGACAAAGGAGGCAAAGATATATAATGGAGAAAAGACAGTCTCTTCAATAAGTGGTGCTGGGAAAACTGGATAGCTACATGTAAAAGAATGAAATTAGAACACTCTCGAACACCATACACAAAAATAAACTCAAAATGGATTAGAGACCTAAATGTAAGACCGGACAGTATAAAACTCTTAGAGGAAAACATAGGAAGAACACTCTTTGACATAAATCACAGCAAGATCTTTTTTGATCCACCTCCTAGAGTAATGGAAATAAAAACAAAAATAAACAAATGGGACCTAATGAAACCAAAAATAAACTCAAAATGGATTAGAGACCTAAATGTAAGACCGGACAGTATAAAACTCTTAGAGGAAAACATAGGAAGAACACTCTTTGACATAAATCACAGCAAGATCTTTTTTGATCCACCTCCTAGAGTAATGGAAATAAAAACAAAAATAAACAAATGGGACCTAATGAAACTTCAAAGCTTTTGCACAGCTAAGGAAACCATAAACAAGACAAAAAGACAACCCTCAGAATGGGAGAAAATATTCGCAAATGAATCAACGGACAAAGGATTAATCTCCAAAATACATAAAGAAAATATATAAACAGCTCATGCAGCTCAATATTAAAGAAACAAACAACCCAATCCAAAAATGGGCAGAAGATCTAAATAGACATTTCTCCAAAGAAGACATACAGATGGCCAAGAGGCACATGAAAAGCTGCTCAACATCACTAATTATTAGAGAAATGCAAATCAAAACTACAATGAGGTATCACCTCACACCAGTTAGAATGGGCATCATCAGAAAATCTACAAACAACAAATGCTGGAGAGGGTGTGGAGAAAAGGGAACCCTCTTGCCCTGTTGGTGGGAATGTACATTGATACAGCCACTATGGAGAACAGTACAGAGGGTCCTTAAAAAACTAAAAATAGAACTACCATATGACCCAGTAATCCCACTACTAGGCATATACCCAGAGAAAACCATAATTCAAAAAGACACATGCACCCCAATGTTCATTGCAGCACTATTTACAACAGCCAGGTCATGGACCAACCTAAATGCCCACTGACAGACGAATGGATAAAGAAGAGGTGGTACATATATACAATGGAATATTACTCAGCCATAAAAAAGAACAAAATTGAGTTATTTGTTGAGATGTGGATGGATCTAGAGACTGTCATACAGAGTGAAGTGAGTCAGAAAGAGAAAAACAAATATAGTATATTAACGCATATATGTGGAACCTAGAAAAATGGTACAGATGAACTGGTTTGCAGGGCAGAAGTTGAGACACAGATGTAGAGAACAAACGTATGGACACCAAGGGGGGAAAACTGCAGTGGGGTGGGGATGGTGGTGTGCTGAATTGGGTGATTGGGATTGACATGTATACACTGATGTGCATAAAATTGATGACTAATAAGAACCTGCAGTATAAAAAAACAAAAGCACACAAACAAAAGAAACCAACTAATACTAAACTTTCTTTGGGTTATTTGTATGGAAATAAGTTAATATAAATGTTTCAGACATTACATGAAATTTCTAAAAATCTCATGTGTTCCGGTATAATGTTGTGTCATAACTCTAGTTATTACTTTAAAATGTATATCTCAGAAATAACTAAATTTCCTTGTCAATTGCATTATTATGAACTTTCATCAAATCTTTAACCGTGGTCATTTTTAAGTCTTTTGGCATTTACAGACAGTTTCGGGTGTACTCTGATGCTTTCGCAAAAATGTTCCTATAAAAGGGTTTCATCTTCTAGGAATTCATGGAAAAGACTCTGACAAATACAGGTTTCTGGTAACTGACTGTACTGCTGAACTGAATGAATAAGCATTTTCAGAACTCAACTGATGAATTCATAAAAGTGCTAACAAAAGATCAAGATGAAAAAAAATTAATTACACGGGACTGAGTGAACTGATGAGGATGATTATAATTTTTGTGACTTTCTCTTTGAATAAAAAAAATAAAGAACTGGGGCCTATGGAGAGTGGATGGATGTATATTATTTGCTCATTGAAACTTTGTTTTTACCATGTCAACTAGTCTATTTGAGTTAAAGAACTTTACTTTGGTTAGTTTTGTAATTTTTATAAATAATCCACATGCATGTGAAAAGGTAGTGTTTTCAAGGAACAGATTTTTACATGTACCTTATTATGTTACTTAGCTTATGCATGGACAGTAACATGTGAAATAAAGCCTTTCATTACCAGTGTATTTCTATTTCTCTTTGTATTTCTAGCAAGTTTTTTTGTTAACTCTTATTCTTTTCTCCATAAAACGTTTTTAATTTTTTTTTCCAGAGGCTATATCACTTGCAATGTGGAATTATTGGGACTATAGCAACTGTAGTATTCATAGAAATAAGACAAATTTCCTTTCAAAAACTCTGGAATTCCTGACAAATGCTACATCAAGATGTAGACTGTAGAGAAGCCACTGTTTTATAATTGTTTAATAACTGATATTTTTAAGGGCCTGTCATGAATGTAGTGAATTATTCCAAAGAGAAAGAGGGACCTAGCCAAGAAATAAAGAAGTCATTATTTTTCTAGCCCCACTTCCTATGAATATAGGTAACTGCTTTGACAAGCAGCTCATTCTTCACACTCACCCTAGCTAGTTCTTCACTGACCCATCCCTGCAACAGGATCAGATTCAGTCAGCAATAGCATTCAACTGGGTAAAACGACCTTAGTAGATTAGTAGTTAAATAGACTATATACCCACCTAATTACATGTCAATCTTAACCAGTAGAATTAGACAGGTAGGCAAGGAGTTATTTGTTGGTAATAATCCATATTCAGTATTGAACATAAGTAGATCTCATTAATTTCTAGACCGATACATATATTTATACTCAGCCAGGCCCAGATGTCATCCTCACTAAGCTTCCTATAATCACATCATCCATGTTCTGTGCTCCTATTTCTCTATGGTGAGGCTTCCTGTTTGCTGTTAAATCCTCCTTGACTTTTGACAATGAGGCGTCACCACCCTCGGCCAGCTTCCTGCCACCTCCCTATAATTGCCACCTTGCACGGGCTCTTCCTCATCTTAAGACAGATAGCTGTTCCCCTCCTTTCCTTCAATGCAACCGTCTCCCCATAAACCAGCAAGCAGAAGGAACATGCATGACAAAAACGTCTTCCCTAAAGCCCAACTGTACCAAACTGCTGTTGCATTTAACTGTCATTGTATGAAAAAATAGAACCCAGAATTTCTTGCCTGTCTCCCTCAGCCATGCTGTGAAGCTGCCTGTCAACCTATTTTCAGTCAGAAATTTACAGTATTTCTTGTAAAGCTTTCTTTACATAAATATTTTCTTTCCTAACTTTGTGCCACATTTTTCTCCTTATTTCTTTTCTTAAAACCTGTTTCTCAAACTGAAAACCCCATTCTAGCTTGGCACACTGAAAACAATTCAACAGATGTTGCACTCATCACTGTACATTTTCTGTTTCTACACAAGAACAGAAAATTGGCTGGGAAAGTAAGTCTCTGTTGATCTTCACTTAATGCTGGTACCATCAATGCCTTCCTCAGAACTCACTTTCCTGTCCATCAGTCTCACTGTAAGCCAGCTGTCATAAATATACTAAATTATTTCTTTCCATGCCACTTTTATACACATCTCCTATCTGGTCAAACTGTACAACGGCTGTTCTGTTATTTTACAGTGTAACCGTCTAAAATGATTGCCATGGATTTTTTTAACATCGTTTTTTGTTTGTCTTCTGTATTTTGTAGTATTTTCCCCTAGTGTCTTTCCTGGGCAGCTGACTTTTCTGAAAGCGAAAACACAGTATCTGAAGAGAAATAATTCCTGATTAAGATTTCCCCACATAAAACTTTTGCAAAAGCTTGATAATAGTGTTTACAATTCATTCCATACTTAATATTTATATGATTATAATAAAGGCTTTCAACCTGAGAGTATGAATAAAGAGTAACAAAACATCTACATAAACATAAATTCAATTCTGCAGATATTTCATCACTTTGAGTCACTAAGCATCCACGTGATTACGTGAATTATTTTACATCACTCAACACATTCAGTTTCCACTCCTTGCCTTTACATACACTTCAGTTAGGCATTTGAGGAACACAAAAGAACTGTGAGTTTCCTGCTCTTTGTGTCTCGCTTCTAGTCCGTGAGACATAAATGAATTTACCATAAACAGCTGGAGAATAGCATTTATCTTCGAACATCTATGTCAGGAAGATTTTCATCATAAGAAGGCAAAAACTGTAATTTAGTTGCCCAAAGAGTCTATCATTTATCAGTTTTAAGGCTAATGTGTCCTTCAATAAAAAAACATGAAACACTATTAAACACCACTCTTCTTTGCTATTTTAGTGTAATATTTCCACATAAGCAATGCTCTATAAACATCAAATAAATGAAAATGAATGAATATTGTGATTATTTAGATGTCATTATTCTACTCATGCCCTATAAGAATTTATATAACTGCCATTCACAGAAACTGTTTTAGGTATATGAATTAAAGTTTTACTCTCCTCTTTGTTTTGAACCATTCAATTAAGAACAGTGAAATAGATCCCTAATTTAAATATTTCCTATAATAGAGGCATCATAGTCAAATGACAGCTTTGTCTTATAGCCAACTCAGTGACTTCAATTTAATAACACTCACCTTAAACTAGTCTTGAAAGTTCAATAAAACTTATTCTCAGATAGAAATGTAAGACAATAGATCCCCTGGTTTTCTTATGTGTAAACATATGGAAACTCCAAACTTGGGGAATTCATCTATTCTAACTAAAGCTAAGAATGTTAGGAGAAAAATCAGGCACATTCTTTAATCTTTCAAACTATGAGATGTAATTTATTTGCATCATTAGAAGAGCTTCCCTCATCTGTCTGCCTTAAATCACTTAAGAGCTTATGATGCTGGTGATGGTTATAAGAATGTAAAACAGAACATTTTCCAGCAAAGTATAAATGAACGTTCAAAAGTGGGCAAAATTCTGGTTGTGTTCTGGAGCAAAGCTGGATGAAACTGTTAGAATCTGAAGGAGAATTGCTGCGTTTCAGAACTTTTTAGGGATTAACCTTAAACACGAAAGGAAATTTTAATTTTAATGAAACAAAGTGGTATATTATTGCCATAGTGCCTGGCTGGAGCTATTGGGCAGGGAGACACACTTTTTTTTTTTTTTACTCAAAAATGACTTACAATTGAATCCTAATAAAATGTAAGACAGAACCTGAAATATTTTCAGGCCATGACTGGATGACCAGCTTCACAGATGGTAAGATTCCTGCATGGGTCAGGCAGTGGGCTTCTTGAATGAGTTCCAACAGCCTGTGGTAGTTCTGTAGCCCTCCCTCTTCATTCGAGTCATATTTGCACAATTTGAAAACATTTTAATCTGAACAACATTGCTTAGCTTTTCAGTGGATGAATGAATTGTCTGACCCAGCCAGAAAAGTCAAGGGTCTTCATACTTAGGAAATTTGTTCCTTGTTACAAATTATACTCCTAATCCAGAAAATAGCCTTCCAATCTCTTCAGTTAAGATGCCTCCACAAACTCCTGCCTACATCATTGAAAACACCGCCTGTTGTGTCCCAGAACCACAAGGAGGCCAGGGTCTCTGGAGCAAAGGGAGCAAAATGGAGACTTGGTACTAGAGAGTAAAGAATTCAGAGATGGAGCAGAAAACCAGGCCATGCGGAGTCTTGTAAGCCATTGAAAGGACCATTGCCTTTACTCTAAGATCAAAGGAAAGCCATTGTAAGTTCTTGAGAAGGGGAATGACTTGATCTGATTTACTTTTACTTTTTAAAGGCTGTTGTGTGCAGAACCAGTTCATTAAAATATCTGTTAGTGGACCCCAATAGAAGTTATATCAAAGTCCTCCACCAAGCCCTCATTCTCCTTTACCTCGTCACATCACTAATCACATTTGAACACTATCCAGGTCTGGAAGGACACATTTGGGCAACTCAAACAGTGTAGGTAATTGTAGGTAATACGACATTAAAAGGACTATTTACAAAGGTGTAGGCAAGGTTAAGTAAAACTAACAGTCAATGGTGAAATCACCCAGGGTTAGAAATAACGGAGTTGTTACCATACCCTCTCTGAAGTGGACAGGAGACCGGTGGTTACCAGAAGCCAGAAGTAAGTTCTGTAGCTGTAGGAAGGGATACCTACAAGAGCCACGTACCTACACAGAGAAATGCAGACGATCGGCAGCAACCTGCAACAACACTCTTATTTTGAAAATGCAGATTTGTTCCAATGTGACTGATATATTAGGGAACAATTTAAGCATAACTAAATTTGATGTTTGCTTATGCACAATTTCATCCATGAGAAATACTGAGCGAACAGAGAAAAGTGCATAGCTAAACTATACTGAGCAGGAACACACAAAAGGCACATGTGCACACACCTCAAATATCTACCTGCTACCTCAGTTCACCATATGTGTTATGAGCCACGAACACCCACATATGGTGTTACAACTTTCCTTCCAATTTCAGATAATCCATCTTCCACCACTTTACGATAACTCATATTCTACAACTTTTCCAATGCCCCCTTCTGCCATCAAACTGCATGCAGGTCCTTTTTGAGGTAAAGTGCCATATTTATTGTAATATATCTGTGTATTTTTAACAATTTAACATGTGTAAAACTGTGCTATATTTTTTATTGGGTTTCCATCTTTGAGTGTGTGTGTGTGTGTGTGTGTGTGTGTGTGTGTGTGACTGATAAAGATTTTGTGTGTTCTGCCCCTAATCCCATTTTCCCATAACCCTGTGGGATTTTTGTTTGTTTTGTTTTGTTTTGTTTTTATTATTATTATTTTTTTGTGTGGTACGTGGGCCTCTCACTGTTGTGGCCTCTCCCGTTGCAGAGCACAGGCTCCGGACACGCAGGCTCAGCGGCCATGGCTCACGGGCCCAGCCGCTCCGCGGCATGTGGGACCCTCCCGGACCGGGGCATGAACCCGTGCATCGACAGGCGGACTCTCAACCACTGCGCCACCAGCGAAGCCCAACCCTGTGATTTCAACTGCATGACTGTGCACTGTGTGGTGATTTTTAGGACAAGAAATGTCCTGTTATAGCAAAACTAATTGTACATACCCAGATCTCACTCAACATGCCTCCTTCCATTTTCAGCCAATTTTCTTACTAACCCAAACCAACAGAAAACCAAAACAAAGAAGCCCAGTGTTATAATCCATAAACATCAGCCTCCTGGGGCACAGTGCCAGGTGGAGAAGGGTGGAGGGTGCATCTGAAAAGAAACTGAAAGCGAGGAGCACGGACACCTTCCTTCATTGAAAAATCCTCTCTTTTGATTTCTAGTGCCTTGCTACTCAAAATGTGGTCCAGGGATCAGCAGTTTCAGCATCTTTTAGGAACATGTTAGAAATGCAGAGTATCGGGCCTCTCCAAAGAATTACTGAATCGAAGTCTGCATTTTAACAAAATCCCTCCTCAGGTGACTTATATGCACATTAAAGTTTCAGAACCATCGTTCTCAAGTCTTAAAATATTTGTTCTTCCCCTATCTCTTACCTCATTGGTCACTGCCTTGACGTATCCTTTCCTAGTGTCTCTTCTTCCAACTGTATAAAATTTTCAAAGCTGTGTTGGACCATGACTGGCCTGTAACTTGAAGAAATTTCAATGGTGGAGTGAACTTTGGCCTCAATGATATAATTTTCATCCTAATAGCTAGTTCTAAGAATACGGCAAAAGGTGAAATAACATCTATCCCCAAGAAACCAAATCAAAACCATTAGAGTTAAATTTAACTAATTAATGCTGAGTCAGATACAAATATTGTCTATCAGCTTGCAAGAAAAATAGCATGAGACCCATAGGCTAATCAAGATTAATTATGAATCAACCGGTATTAATAGATATAGAATTTTTACCTTTTTAAAATAGCAAAGCCTAAGAATTTTTACCTTTTTAAAATAGCATAGCCCAATAGTTGGCTATGAATTCCTCATTAATTAAATTCAGTAAATGATTTTACTTTTACAATTTATTTTCAATGCCAGCCAACTGAAAGCAATGTAATCTTCACCTTCCTCTTCCTTCAGCAGCTCCCCCAGAAGATTCTCCCAGTTACCTATTCTCAAGTCCTGAGAATTATGTTTGACTCATTTCTTTCTTTTGACCTCACTCTTGGGAGCCAAATAATCATTGAACCTTAACAATCCTTCTTCCTCAATGTCTCTTATATTTTTTTCATTCTTTCTATTCCCATTTCTAATTTTCTGGTTCATGTCTTATCACCACCTATCACTTGGGATACATGAAGAACCTCCTTCGTGGTCTTCCTAAATTTATTATTTCCTTATCTCAGTTAGTTAATGATCCAGGAGATCATTATTGCCTCCAGAGTGAAATTCATGCCTGCCCTAAAACTCATGATTTCTGATAACTTGGTCCCAAACTAGCATTCCAACTTACATTGGAACCTGCATGGTGTCCTTCATGGCTCCATCACCAGCCATAGATGAGGCCATATGTCCGTGCATCCCTGACTCTCTAGAGGAGAACTTTTGGAGAATTTCTCAACGTCTGTCTATTGTGTGTCCACCTAAATTTGTTCCTTTCATCCTGTTCTCATTAAAGGCAGTCCCTTTAACTCACACATGGTTTTCTGGGCTGTCCACTTTGATTTTTCATTTATTTTTGTCCTTGGTGTTATTTTTTCAGATGCCCCTTTATTCCATGCTTCAAAGTCACAGATCATACCTGTACTTCCTTCAGGGCTCAACCCTGAGAAAGCTCAGCTCAAGTCAGTGCACCTGGACATTTATTTGGTTGAAAAAGAGATCTAGAAGCCTTATTTCTAGTCCTTTCTCCTTCCTTAACCAAACTAGTTACTTGACAGACCTTGCCCCATTTTATCTTCCATGAATGGAAATATCATTTCCTTTCTTCTCTGAATACTCAAATTGTATCCATCTTCCAAGAACCTGCTGACTTCCACTTTCTCCATAAAGGACTGAATTCCACACCACTTCAGCCACACCAGTTATCCCTCCTTTCTTCACCTTCAGGTACTTTTTATTTTTTATATCAGTCTTTGTTTTTCAGTTAAGACTCCTATGGTTTTATGACATTAGGTGAACTTTTCCTTAATTGTTTAACTCAGGTTTATGTCTTACCTCCCTAACAAGGCCAGGAACAATGTGTAATTTTTCTTGTATACCTTAGAAATTTTGTATGTGCTCAACAATATTTGTTGATTGAAACCACAGCAATTTCCCTCAGTTGTTTAACAGAAGAAGAGTTGGTTTTTTTTTTTTCCTTAATGGAAACTATAAAGCCTGGACCCTGTAAATGTCCACACAAATACTACAAATACTACCCACATGCTGACAGATTAACAATGCTTTTAAAAGTTACCATTAAGGATCCAGTTCAAGTCTACTTTTCATTAAGTTTTAATCCCATAAGCAACTTCCTTTCCCAGAGTCCTTTCTTAGTTACAATGTCTTCATAATGCTATTTAACTTTAACCATTAGAGAACAGGTTAAAACAAACCCATAATCAAATTGACACTGAAAAGTGATAAACGCTGCCTTTCAGTGCAAAGCTTTCTATCTTAAATGTGTCCATCTCTTGTCTACTTTGGTTAATTGCTCATAACTTTATTCCACTAGAACTATCATTTAAAGGTACATGCAGAGATATGTGTGGAATAGGCCTATAGCATTAATAAAGTTTGTAACAAAAAAAATGTTTGTGATTTTTATTTAAGAAAATCTTATCTAGTGCTTACTATGGGTCAGATACTCTTTTAACTTTACAAATATTGTCATTTACTCTTCATAACAATGCCATGAGCTAGGTATTATTATAACACCCATTTTACAGCTGGGAAATTAGGCACAGCTAGTTCATGGCAAAGACAGGATTCATACCCAGGCTGTTTGGCTCTTCTGGGCTCCTAACCATTACATACTGATGCTTCTCTTGTGAAAGAACAAAAAATAATGTTATGGGATATTTTGTGTACGACTATAAGTTTAAAGTATTCCTCTGTCTATATCCAAAGACATTTTTCTGTATATAGAGATCATATATCAGAATATGTAAACTTAACGCTCACTAGAGCCACATAAAATCACCTTCATCTAACCTAGTGAATCATGTTTTTTTCTATTATACTTCTCATCAAGCCTTTCTGTGAATTTTTATTTAGATTTTAAATGTTGTTTGTCCAATAGTCTTTTCTGTAGGAATTTGGGCACATTTTAATAATGGTTCACCCTTTAAATTTAATTTTTATGTGTATTAAAGTGAGACATATATATATAATTTAAAAGTCAAATATTTCTATAAACACTTTAAATAAATGATATCCCCAACTCTTTTTACCCATGATTTCCATCTTCCAGAAGCAACCATTTTTCAAGTCATTTTAACTGTTTCCTCTAGTGTTTATATCATTTTAAAGAATCTGATTAAACTCTTATTTCTATCTGCTTGTTTGCTTTAGGTAGCATCTATTGACTGTCGTGATAGGTGAGAGGTCTCTGTAGTGATGGGTTGGCCTGGGGAGTGGCAGGCTTTACTCTGAGGTAACAGTGTGAACTCAGACATTTCATTGGGGGATCACTATAATTAGCATCTATAGTATTATCACTTTCCTATTTTGTTTATCCAAGGAAAATCTCCTAATCTCTCTGGGAGTGGGCAAAGCACGGTGTGGAATGAGAATATAAGCATGGATGGCCACCGAGGGAATGACAGTTGGACAGTTTCATTTTTAACTGAGTAGGTTTTTATTGAATTCTTTTATTTTCAGTAAAGTACCAAAATCCTCATCTGGCTTAACGTCAATAAACCCAGACTCCCTCTTTTCCAACCCATCCAGAAAATATATCTCCAGTCCATTGCCGATGATGAAGGAAGTATGGTCACCAAGTTACTTTGAGAATCTAAGTGTCTTTGAAAAAGAAAGAAAGAAAGTCCCATCGCATTTGGGATAAAATCCAAATTTCTCCTTATCAAGTTGGTTTTCTAACCACCCAATCTCTAGTAGATCTGAATCTACCGTAACTCTTATCCTTCCCTCCTCCCTCCCTTCCACCTTCCCTTCCTTGCTTCCTGGCTTTCTTCATTGCCCTCACTATTAGGATGTAAACTTGCTGTTGTCTTATAAACCACTCCAGTACCTAAACCAATATTTGGTGCCTAACTGCCCCTCAATAAAAACATTTTGAATGCTTGTTGGTAGAAAGCTCACGAATCAAACTTCCTTCACCAAATGCTTTGCTTCATCCTCAGCTGGGGGAATTAGCACTTTTATTCATGAGAGTAGGGTCTTTAGAAACAAGGTTTTGAGCTGCAACCCAGATTCATGACTTAATGTCATACAAATCCCTTGTCTGTGAGAATGATGGCAATAATACCAGCATCACCGAGTTGTGGGAGGATTAAGTGGCTGCCATTTAGAACACATTCCACAAATGTCAGTGTCCTGTCCTATCCCTGAGACGAGAAAAAATAACTTCCACTCCCTGATCCTGTGTATCTGTGAAGTGTGAGTGTTCTCAGTCTTTTCTCTCCCTTGGTCTGCCAGAGGGTCCTGGCTTTGCCTGCTCAGTTCTCGGTCCTCTTCATCTCTCTAAGGAAATTTCTGCTGTTGCCACATTCGTGGTTTTTTTTGTTTTGTTTTTTGCTTTTGATTTCAGCATTGCAGAATTGGAAAAAAAAGGTCAAAACATAGAAGGTTATAACTTTCCTGGTAGGCTGTGGAGAGAAATACAGTGGGAGTAAAAGAGGAACCGTGGGCTGTGACAGTGAAGGTGGAAGGTGAGGACAAAGGGGTTCCAGAGGAGTTCAGAGGGGAGTCTGTGTTTGTGGATGGGGGATGGAGAGAAATGGAAGGGACAGAAAGTCATGAATGAGGAGAAGGGTCCTCTCAGATGCTATTGAAAATAGCTAATGTTTATTAGGTGTTTCCAATCAGTCAGTTCAATAAATCTTACTTATTCCTTGTAATAATCCTATGAGGTAAATACCTAAGAGATATGGGGTTTTAGAGAATAGGAGACAACCTAGAATTTTTATAAGCTTTCCTGTGAAACATGGCTCCTTATATTCTTCTAGAGAAATGAAGAAACAATAAAATTCTTGTTTAGACTATACATTTCTGCAAGAGAGATTACTCTGAGATTGACCCATAGGGGTCACAGCTTCAAAAGATGACATGTAATCCATTTTACATATATTTCTCATCCCTTAGTATTAGCTATGAATACAACAGACCTTCTCTCTGCTATCCAATGCTGGAAATTCCTTTACTTTATAGGAGTGAAGGACATAAATTTTAAAAACTCTAAAGACAGAAACATTCAAAAGATGATCTCAAGTAAATTAAGCCATGGTCATTCTCTGTGGTGGGGACCACGACGAAAACAAGTGAGAAAAGAATAGTTGATGGTTTTTCTCCCCAACAATTTTGGCATATAATTATTTAAACCTGGGAGAAAGACCCCATATTTTAAAAGGAAAAGAAACCACACAATTGGAATTCAAATTTTATTCAAATTATAATTTTTTTTTAATCTGCTACTGGAATTAAATTAGTTTTCAATTAACTTCTCTTTTATTGTATTTTCTTTGATCCTGTGGAAGGCGGAAACTTTATTGATTATAATTATTTTTCTTTTAGAAATACTGTGCCTGGATAATAGTGGTGGTAAGTGGGTTTGCAATTCTGTAAATAAATAGATTTACACTCACATCAAAGAGTCAAAAGAATACATCCTAAAATATATACTTGTGTCTAGTGAGGGGTTCTTTTGTGCTTCTACTACCCACAGGTTGTCTTGTCTATAAGACTCATTTTTTCTTGTCTTTAATTGAAGGAGTAAAAAGCCCTAAGAATATTAAGGGGACAGCTACACTTCAGACCCATATGTTACCTTATTAGGCTTGGCTTTTAAGTGTGTTTAATTTTCATTTTCATTGCAAAGGCAAACTTCTAGCTCCCTGATCTTTAAAATCATGTGTCTGAATTATTTTAATTCATGTAAGCATAAAATAACACTTTTTATTGCACCATTTTCAGATGATTATTTTTTTTGACCAGTTGCCTTTTCAAAATAACAACAAAACAAAAGCATAGATTTGCATAACACTCATACTTTCAAATCAATTTCATATACTTTGTCACATTTTCTCCTTCTAAAGCTTTATGGGGTATGGAGGCTGGTATTATTTTCCACACTTTATAGATAATGAAACTGAGGTACAGAGAGTTTAACACACTGGCCCAAGGGCACATAGCTAATAATGATAAAATAGAACTATAACCCAGGCCTTCTCTTTTCTGATCCACAAAATAATAAATCATATGTGTTTTTTCAAGCCTTAATTTCTACTCTAACCAAGCTTTTTACCATTAGCTTTTACCAGGTGTTTATGTTATTATTACAACTATCATTATGTTCTAGTGGTGAGCCAAAGTTTGGAGCTAGAGTTACCTCTATTCCCTTGTTTGTTAAAGGGAGATGCTGACAAAATCTAGCTCATTGTGCTGTGAGAATGAAATGAGTTAACACAAATAAAGGGGCCTTCTATGTGAACCAACCTGGGGTAAAATCTTGGCTCTTTTGTACTAGCTGTGCAAACCTGGGCAAGTTACCTCCCCTTCCCGACTCTATAAAATAAGGACCGAGCTCAGCTCATAAGAGTCTTGAGAGGATTAACTATGATACTTGCAAAGCTCCGGTACAGTTCAACTATCAGATAAGCGGTAGCTGCCACTGCTGTTGTCTTCCTAGGTACTAGTCCTTGTCACCACTTGTTTCTGTTTTCCTCTGCTTGGTATTAAGTGCTGCGATTCAGGATTTCATTCCAACATTTACTTAGTTGATTAACATTATTAGTTACTTTGGGGATAGCTGTCCAACGAGATGGAAAAGTACTTAAACTACTCACCTACTTTTTCCCCATCTTTCCCACTGGATATAGTGAGATATTTTTCAGAGGCCTTAATAAAAATAAACCTAGTTGTCTGCTCCATCCACTAGATCCCACAGCACTTAGTTTGTACCTCTGTAATAGCACTTCCTTATGGTTTTTGTTTTTACTTCTATCACCTCGAAGTCAGATGCCAGCAAGCTGAATGGAACCATGGACCAAGCCTGCAGTGTCCCAGGGAACAGGGCTCTGCCCAGAATTTCAGGACCTTGTGCCCATGCTGGCAGCTAGAGAACTAAGGAGCAATTACCAGAAGTAACACCTTACATGGGTACACAGTCTACTGTCTGAAGCAGGGTGACCTAATCCAAACATGATAAAGTTAAATGGTGGAGACCAATATCTTAATCTAAGTATGTCAGGAACTGATGAATCAAGAATTGATGAAGCATGATCTGATGAATGAAAAAATTTAAAGTGTATATGAAGGAAAGGTGAAACTGGAGAAATTCTCTGAGCTAGAATTCAGGTAGTATCCGATTCGAGTTTTTATGTGCCTGCTTGGAGCAGGGGCATTTATGAGAACTGATGCAACGAAGGGAGCAACAGTGTCCCATTTATTCTGGTTTTCCCCGTGCTGGGCACTGAATGAAAAGCTTTCTTCACAGCCATGGCAAGCCCACCTGCAGCTGCCTCTTAACCCCTCACAGGAGGGTTGTCATGTTAAGTCTTTTCCTCCCGGCTTATTAGCAAGGTTCTTCCCATTTGGCGGAGCCCATGATTCTCCTGTGTATCAAACAGTCCCCACTGTTCGATATCCTGTGTTTCTTCAAACAGTTCCCACACACTCCAACAAGGAAATCCTCTTAACTTGGCTAAAATTTCCATGGTGGATAGGTTTTCTGTTTGTGCATCTTATTGTTGCTACGGTTTTCTTCTCCACTATTTACTTTGAGTCACAAATTTCTAATCACAAACGTCCTATCATTGATTTCCTCTGTTCCCATGCCTACCTGGCTTACTTCTTCCAACCTGCCTAAGAACAATTCACCCTTTCAATAAAAGAGCATTCGCCAAAGGTTTCCTTTCCCCTTTTCCTCTAGCATGGAGATGCACTTGCAGTACACATAGCTAATGATCATCCAAAGCAAAAATACATGCATAGCACATAAGCTACAGATCACTGGGACAGATGCCACCATGCTCCAATGTAATGGGTCTCAGGAGTAATTCTTTAGCTCCCCTGATATATTTCTCCATATACATACTATGGGAATTGCCTCTTTGCAGCTCCTGTTTCCCTAGGGAAGAGCTACTGATGACGTGCTTAAGACTCATCCTCTTCTATTTGTTGATTTGTAAACCCGCTGTAGAAGGTTAGCTTTAAACAAGATTTCAACCCTGTCTCTGGAACCCTCACCCTCAAAGAATATACAACAGAACCTTGCAACAGAATTCACTCTCTCTCACGGGCATTTATGCCTTGGTAGCATTACCTGCTTCTCCTATGTTATATGGAATCTGGAACTGGAAAAGACTGTCAGCATGAGAATAAATAAGTTACTGTTTTCTTGAGTAACTGCAGAGGAGAAATGGGTGTAATGCAAGGGTGTTATAAATATTGGAACGTGAGGTTGAGAGAACGGTGCTGAAAATAACTCTAAGATTTTAGGTCAGAAAGATCAAGAGGAAACAGCTCACATAATATTAAAATTTTAAATTATCCTGAAGCTATTTGAATTTTATTCTAGTCATCCCAGAGCTCTGGAGCCCCTAACATTAGCTGAGGAGTATATATGCAGGAAGTCTATGACTCTCACCCAGGAGATGTCCAAAATGAGCAACTTAACGCAGTGTAATTTTTCTAAGAGTATTTGGAGCACTTTTTGTTCCATTAATATTATGTCATACCACAGAAAACTCATATGAGCTACTGACTTATCAATTAGCATGTCAATTAATTGGCTCCTTAAATATGAATATATATTACATATATATATATATATATATAATCTACAATATCTGGCTCTAAGTGGTAGCCTAAGGAAAACTCTCAGCCTCTTTGATTTCAGATGATAGGCAGCAAAGGCATGGCTGTTAATTTTTATACCTGTTTTCTAATTCTGTCTTTCATCTTTCAGATATACATATGTGTGAATATATACAAAATATGTACTATATATATATTTCTATTGTATATATACCCATCTTTAATACTAAAAATGACTCACATTATGTAGTTTGAAGACTTCTATTACTCTGAAAATTAGAACATTTTCTCCTATTGTCTGCCATTTTTAAGTGACAGGCACCAATATTTCTTTCTTTAGTTCTTTAAATCCTTCTCTTGTTCTTCTCTCTTCCTCTTTTCTTTCTCTTCCCATCCAACCTCAGCCCTCTTCTCCCACTACCAACGATCCCACTTCAACCAGGCAATGATGTCTGCTCAAGTACAAACATCCAATATGACAACCTCAGAATTTCTGAGCTTCACCATGTCCAAACCAGAAACGCTCACTTTCCTTTCAGAAACTTATGCTAGATGGAAAGAAAAGATACACTTTTAGCTAAAGGTCCAATTAACTGAATGCCCAGAAAAACATAAATGCTCTATAAACATTGCCAATAATCTATTTCCATAAACAAAGGAGAACAACCACTTTCATATCTAGTCTTTTTATAACCCCAAACTCATGAAGACGAATGCTACTAAGTATCTATCATCTTGAGTGCTTGTTCTGTATCAAGCACTGTGTTAAGCAAAATACATTATTTTGTTTAATTCTCACTATGATGCTATGACAATAGTATAAGTAGTATTACTGTCATTTCTCAAATGAGAAAATTGAGATATAGGATAGATAAACAACTTACCCACAAGTCAAAAAGCTACTAAAAATGTAGACTTGAAACCCAGGTCGGACTCATTTTAAAACACACAGTTTTAGCCCCTGAACTCTAATGCCACCAGGGCTTTTTTAAGACTTTCAAAATATACTTTGAGGTAAATGAAAATAAAGTTCTTGATCAAATGGAATAAGAGACATTTTTTCACTAAACTCTAACTTACAAATGGAACATCTGCCTACTCGTTTTCTTTTCAAATAGAGTTCCATTAAGATAATAAAAACCAAGGGAACTTACAATGATTTTGGGGGTCATACTTAAAAGCAAATTTCTGATGTTTTATCACTTCAACTTTTAAATAATTCTGTAAGAGTATCTACAAAACATAGACATTTAACTGTATAATGGTATTATCATACCTAAGGAAATCAATGATAACTTTTAATATATAATAACTGGTTTACATTTTTTTTGAATTAAGTGCAGTTCTATGCTTAACAAATGCAGAATCAAAGGCCAAATGAGATCCATATATCATAATTAAATACTTAAAATTTTATACTAAATATTTAACCACTAAATAATAATTTTAAAACTATATGTCAAGCAAATGAATTACTAGATACATTATTTTTATTCGTCTACATTGACAAATATACCTTTACATAATAAAAAACTTGAAAAATATGCATACAGCTATGGTTCTTATATAATTGAAAGTTTAAAAAATATCAAAAGATTATTATTACTGCAAATGTCTGGGTGTTCCTTGGTCAGCTGGTAATGTTTGGACGTGTAATGAAATACAGATATATGTAATTCATAACTTATTTATTATATTTTATTTTTCTTGATTTCAACAGAAACACTGATTTTTATCATTCTGATCATGATTTAGTATAACTTGTGCTGTATTGATACATATTTTCAAAAGTTTATTAAATTTGAATATACTTCATTAAATGCTATCAAATTTTTTAATTAAAATTATTTTGTCTTATTTTCTTATAAAATATTCTGTCAACTATTAAAATCATAAAATTAATAATATTAAAATTTAAATCCATTACTTAAAATCTGATGTTTGTGCTTAATTTTTGAAAATTTTAATTAAGCCATTACTTTTTGATAAGACCACTATTCTCAGTTCTTGCAATCAATGCCCATCTTGTTGTTAATGTAAAAAACTAGTGTCACACTTCACCTAAATTACCTCTAGATCTACATACACACACAAGGTGAGTAAATACCAATGATTTTTTATTGTAAAAATTTCTCAGTCATCATATGCAACTGTTGTAAATTTCATGCTATGTCATTAGTACATCCAGAACCATGAATTAGAACAGGAAACTAAGCAAAATAAAGGACTCTCATCACTACTGAGAAACAATATTTCATTATACTGCAAAATCTATTGCAGTCATGCTATCTGGAAGGAAGCATCTGACAAGTTAATTAACATGTCTTTTCTGCCAATGAAGCATTTCTGCCTCTCAAATCCTTCCTGTACTATAAAACATTGTCAATTTTCAATGTTCATGAAGGCATAATCCCCAAACCTTCACCACATGTGGAGGCCATCTCCTGTGATTTCTAGGAAAAAAAACTAAAGACGTGGAGACGCTTTTCCCTGGTGCCTGAATGGAGCTGGCCACAAGAATAGATGCTTAGGACTATAAGCCATGTTATGCCAGTGCTGAGTGCCAGATCTCAAGTGACAGAGGTATCCTTTTTTTAAAGGTTGTTTTTTGTCTGTATTTTGTATTTTTGTGTATGTTTGTGCTATAAAGGAATATCTAACTTGCTGACCCAAGGAAGGAGACCCTTTTGTCCAGGTCAAGTTTAGGGGTCATAGGTTATTTCCAATGTTAGAGGAGCATTTGTTGAAGAAGCCAGCAATTCTAAAAACTTGGAAAGGTCCCTCAATGTTGTTTCAAGTTAACCTAATCAGGAACTCCATATATGATTTACTTTTGTCCAATTTGTTTGACAATGGTATGCAATATTTCAAACCCCATCTGTACTTCCCTAGCCCAGAAAAGTAAATCATCTGTGGAGTAGTGTCCACTGGGTCCCATCCAACACTGGACAATCAGACTAAAATAAACTTATAATATAAAAAAGTAAAGAAAGCTGTTCATCATTGCTTCTATGCAATTTTACTTTCCACTATACCAAGAAAACTCATCAATACAAAACCAATAAAAGAGATTTTAGGAATGGGAATTACTCTGAAGATTTTGCAAACCAGTGCTTAAAAAATAAATTTAAAAAGGTACCTATTCTCCATTCCAAGAATGGGAGATTTATATTCACCAAAGGAAAACAAATATGTGTCAAATTGCTACTTAATCCTTGTCCAGGCAGAATTCCATCAGGGCAAGGTGCATGATCAAATTGCTAGGATAAGTTACTGAAGTTTTAAGTATGACAATTCTCACAACAGAAGGAAAAATGGGCTATCAATATCCATATATTTAAGAATATATGGATAGTAAATGGGAGAAACAAGTTACAAAACTGTCTATTCTATTTCAGAGTATAGATGGTACTAATGTAATATGAAAAGCTTTATGCTGATACAGAAATTCTGTTAAAATGTGTGCATGTTTATTAATATTTGTTATATATGAATACACATACATGTAATATATATATACACACCTAATATATACACATACATGTAATATATATATATACACACACATACACGTGTACATGACTATGTTTGGATAACTGTACCAGAAATTTTATATAAACACCATGGATTGTATTCAAGTAAGAATGAAAGTAACTAAATAGATAAAGGCACTGATGTACAAGGACAGACTAAAATAAGTAAATATATGAAGTTTGAAAGTAAAAACATTAATAGCATAATCACATCACGCAACATCCGAAAAAACTGTAGCATGGATATGGAGGATGTCTTAATTTGTAAAGTAGAAGAAGAGCAACACATGAAAGTACAGGTCGGTCTTCCTTAATTATCAAAAATATTTCTTGGAAGTTAGAGAAGTAGGAAATAGAATGCAGGGAAAAAGATCTTTTGTGAAATGAGTCAGTGACAATTAGGGTCCTATATACACCATCACCAGTTCAGAGCACCAAAATATTTCTGCTAAATGTTTCCAAATTTGAATTTCAAGAAACCAGAAGGAGAGCATGAGTCATTAAGATGCCCTGCTCCAAAATTCCCTCATGTTTTAAGTACTACAAAATTCAGTTTGCTAAACTCAGAAGAGAACAAAAACATCTAATTTCTTACAAGCATTTTCTAGTGAGAATAGGGGGCGTTGTAGTTGTTTGATTCCTCTGTTATATGTGTCACTTGCAACTATACTAGAGATCCCATGCATAATGAGGGCATTTCAAATTAATAATAATAATTATAATGATGACAGTAACAATGTAAATGAAGTTTCTTTTCCAATCAGATAAGAAAGTCACAAGAGACTATTATTCCCACTCTAACAATAACAACAAAAAGCCAGATAAGCTACAAAAATCATAGTTTTTAAAACTCATTGAAGAGTTGAGGACACAATGAAACTTCAATGAACTAATGTCCAGAAAGTGCCAAGTTCTTCATAGAAGAGAAAAGAACAAAGGTGCTGAGGAAGAATGACATAGGGTGGAGTGTGGGAGGGGCATAAGTAGACATTAGATACAGACTTAAAGTGTTAACAGTCACTTGTGAGCTGGCACTGCAGATTGGAATTAGAACTCCACCCACAGACCAAATCCACACCTACCCGCCAATTCTTGCTCAAGTGTAAGGAGTAATACACTAAAAGCAGTGGGGAGTGGTGTCAAAGAATGAGAGCTAAGGAACAGCCCCACCGACATGTACAAGGGCTCAACTGAGTACAAATCTCCCTATGCGGGGGAGATATTCCACAGTTCTAAAAGCTTACAGCTCAGCTTTGAAGCACATGCAGATCTCTGGAGTCTTGGCAGTGCTCTGATCTCAAGCCTAGCAGAAGGAAAAGTCCTGATTCCAATCCTCGAAACGTTTGAAGACAGTGGGAAACAAAAATAAGCTAATGTTGAAGTAAGTCAAACGCAGCTTAACTAGATCATATAGACTCAGTCCCTGCTCTAGTGGCCTAATTTAAAAATGCTCCTTTCTAAAAGCAAATATTATTTACTTCAGTTCCTTCTTTCTTTTATACAAATACGTGGCAAAAAATGAAAGGTTATAAGACAACAAAAAAAGCAAAATATATGACCAATGGACAAGAGAGGAAATAGTGAATAGAAGTAGATCTAGAGAGAGCTCAAATGTTAGAGTTATCAAACCAGCAATTTAAAATGACCATGATTTTTTAAAAAGTTAAAGAATATAGTTAAAATGGTGGATAAATAAGCATGAAGAAATGTTAAGTTTCAGCAAAGACTTAAGAGATCTAAATAGAAATGTTATATGTCAAAATTGTGGTAAAAAATGGACTTAATAGACTGGACACAGCAGAGGGCAGTATCAGTACTGAAAGCAGATCAATAAAAAGCTTCCTAAGAGAAACATAGAGAAAAAAATAAAATAAAAATAGGAATTAAAATAGGAATTAAAACGAACAGAATATCTAAAATATGAGGGATAGTATCAAACAGTGTAATACATATGTAATTAGGCTGCCCCAAAAAAGATGAAAGAAAGAATAAGGCAAACTACTCGACGAGATAATGGCTGTTAATTTTTCAAAACTGATGAAAAAAAATCAAACTATGCATTCAACGGACTCGGTGAATTATAAGCAAGATACATACCAAAAACCGAAATAAAACTCGAGGTACATCATAATCAAGTTTGTCTTTGGAAACCATAGACGAAGGGCATGTCTTAAAGCATCTAGAGAACAAGGACACCATAGAGGCAAAATATGCCCCTGAGTTTCTCCTCTCATCTCATACTATACTTCCAGAACACTTCTGGGGACCAAATGGGGGAGGTGTTTCCCACACCAAGCAATTCTGTGACATGAGCTGGATGTCCTACAATTTCCTTCAGTTCTGACACTGTCCACCTGGGGTTATCATCAGATCCCACAGGTTAAGGTCTCAGTCCTGCAAGACTGAACCCTCACCTCCACTTCAGACATCAATCTCAAATCCAGGTAATCACCTCTGCTTTTTGTAAGGTCAACTGGCCCGAGGCAGGGGAACACAATCAGATTCACAGGTTGCATCAGACCGAAATTCTCCGGACCACCCAGTTCCAGAAACTGCCCTGGAGACATTCCGGACCACCCAGTTCCAGGAACTGACCTGGGGACTTTGAACCCGGCCCAGCCTTCCCGCCTTTCGAGGGGCGGGACTAACGGTTCCCCAGGATACCCAAAAAGACCACCAAATAAGGAATACTCTGCGCCCTCCCAGATTCACCACACCCCTCTCCCTTCTTCCCCTATAAAATCTTGCACGACCCTCGCCCGGGTGCGACTTCTCTGGCCCCTTTCTCTCGGACCAGTGAACCTCGCCCGAGAGCGCTCCCTAATAAAGCTCACTTGAAACTTTCCTCTGTTTCGCGGTGCCGTTTGTTAAGATCCGACCTTACACTTTGACCAACTGGTCATAAATTTCACATTCTTAAAACTTACTAGATTACCAGTTTATTATAAAAGGCTATAACTCAGGAACAGCCAGATGGAAGAGATGTATAGGGCAAGGTATGGGGGAAAGGGTAGGGAGCTTCCAAATCTCTGGGCACATCACCCTCCCAACACTGCCATGTGTTAACCAACCTGGAAATTCTCCAAACCCTTTCCTTTGGGTTTTTATGGAAGCTTCATTACACAAGCGTAATTGATCAAATCATTGGCTGCTGGTGATTAAGTCACTCTCAAACCTCTCTCCTCTCCCTGAAGGTCAGGAGTGGAGCTGAAAGTTCCAACCCTCTAATCACATGGTTGATTCCTCCTAGCAACAACTCCCCATCCTCAGGGGCTTTCCAAAGGTCACCTCATTAGCATAAACTCAGGTTGAAAGAGGCTTGTTAGGAATAACAAAAGATACCTTAATCACTCTTGTTCTTATCACTTAGGAAATTCCAAGGGTTTTAGTTTTAGGAGCTCTGTGCCAGGAATGACGATGAAGACCAAATACATATTTCTTATTACAAATCGCAGTATCACAGACACATTATGCAGAGTAGAATAATAGTTGACTTCTCAGCACAAACAATGGCAGCTAGAAGAAAAGGAAATAATATCTATAAGGTGCTGGGGGGAGGGGGTCAGTACTGTGAACTCAGAATTAGATATACAGCTAAAATATCCATCAAAATTGAAGGCAAAATAAACATTCTCAGGCAGACAAAAGCTGACCGTAGTGCAGCAGTCCCTTTCTAGTATAAGTGTGATACCAGATAGAATTCTGAAACACAGGGGAAAATGAAGAGCATAAAAGAAAGTAAGTATGTTTGTGAAAATAAAAAGTGTTTTAAATTTATATACATATAAATGTAAAGCTTATATAAATATAAATACATATAGTTTATATTTATTTCTGAATTTATTTAAAAGAATATGGGCTGCATAAAACACAAATTAAAACAATGTATCATGGGGCTGTGGAATAAATAACAATATAAAGCAAAAAGAGTACAAAGGGTAGAAGGAGGGTAAAGCAAATTTTATTGATGTAAGGTAAATGAAGCAATACAATATCACTTATAATGTGTGCTATAGCAAAGTGTGCCAACTTAGTGATACCTAGTGTAATGTCTAGAGAAAACATGTAAAATAATACAAAGACTTATATACAGCTAAAAATAAATGCATGAGATAAAATGGAATACTAAAAAATATACAATGTACCCAAAATAAGGCAGTAAACAGGAAACAGAAAACAAAATTAAGATGATATATTTAACTCACCAATAATTACATTAATTGTAGTGAACTAACTATAAACAGAGTGTCAGGATAGATAAAAAATTCAAAACCAAACTCTATGATGTTTAAAAGAAACACACCTTGAAAACAAAGACACAAGTACGTTAAAAGTGAAAGGGTGGGAAGATATACTATGCTAATACTAAGCATGAGAAAGTTGAAGCGACTATATTAATGTAAATAGATTTCACGAAAAAGAGTAAGACTAAAATAGATAAATTTCATAATGGTAAAATGATCATTTCAGTAGGTACATAAAAAGTATTTGACCAAATTTTCCACATCTTCATGAAAAAACTTTCAATGAACTAAGAATGGAAGAAAACTTCCTCAAGTCAGTAAAGTACATCTCTTTAAAAAATCTAGTTACCATCATAATTAATGATTAAATATTGTATATTTTTCTCCTAAGTTTGGGAATAAGGCAAAGATATCCACTTTCAACACTTCTAGTAAACAATGACTAGAGTACCTAGTCAATAATTAGGCAAGAAAAAAAATAAAAGGCACAAAGATTAGAAAACTTATTACTTGTAGATGATATGATTATGTACATAGAAAACTATATGGAATCTACAAAAATAAAATCTACTAGAACTAATAAATGAATTAAGCAAAGTTGCAGGTTACAAGGTCAATATGCAAAGATCTATTTTTTTTAATGCTAGCAAAGAAAATAGATTTAATTTAGAAAATTCAATTTTAATAGCATCAATAAACATTAAGTAATCTGGGAATCAATTTAATAAAAGGTGTGTAAAACATCTAGGATAAAACTGCAAAGCTTTGCTAAAAGAAAGTAAAGAACACCTAAATAAATGGAAAGATATGCCATGTTTGTGCGCTGTAAGACAATTTTTTAAGATAGCAATTCTCCCCAAATTGATCTATCAATTCAACAAGATCTCATATCATGATTATAGCAGGATTTGGTTTAAAAATTGACAAGCTGAGGGCTTCCCTGGTGGCGCAGTGGTTGAGAGTCCGCCTGCCGATGCAGGGGACACGGGTTTGTGCCCCGGTCCGGGAAGATCCCACATGCCGTGGAGCGGCTGGGCCCATGAGCCATGGCCGCTGAGCCTGCGCGTCCGGAGCCTGTGCTCCGCAATGGGAGAGGCCACAACAGTGAGAGGCCCGAGTACAACAACAACAACAACAACAACAAAATTGACAAGCTGATTCTAAAAATATATGTGGAAATGCAATGACTCTAAATATAGTCACAACCATCTTGGGAAAAAGACACAAATTTGGAGAACTTACACTACCTGACTTCAAGACTCACTAATGAACTGCAATAATCTAGAGAGTGTGGATGTTTTATTAGCATAAGAACAAACAGATCAATGGAACAGAATAGAGAGTCGAGACATAGACCTACAAATATAGAATAAAATGATGTTCCATCAAGGTGCCAGGTCAATGGAATGAGAAAAGGAAAGTCAATAAACAGATGAGAAATTCAGTTTTCTTAAATGGAGAAAAGGCTTGAACAGATATTTTAAAAATGAGTTAAATACGTGGCCAATAAGTACATGTAAAAGCACTCCAAACCACAACAGAATGCCATTTTACAGCTTTCACAATGGCTAAATTAAAAACAGAACAAAACAAACAGAAAAACAACATCATTAAATGTTGTCAAATATGGGGAGAAACCGGAACTCTCATTCTTTGTTAATGGGTACATAAAATGATACCATCATTTTGGGGAACTGTTTTGCACTTTTTATAATATATATATACCCTATGATCCAGAAATTTCACTCCTAAAGTATTAGCTAAGAGAAATAAAAATATATGACCACCAAAATATTTCTGTAAGAATTATGATAGCCACCTTGCTCATAAATGGCCCAAAACTGGAAACAAACCAACAGGAAAATGATTAAACAAACACTGGTGTAGTCATAATGAAATACTACTCAGAAATAAAAAATAATATACTACTGATACATATAACAACATGGATGAATCTTAAAATCATATTGGGCAAAAGAAGCCAGACACAAAAGAGTACACATTGAATATCTGCATTTATAAGAAGTGCCAGAAGGCAAAACTAACTATAGGTAATGACATCAGAAAATGACTGACCAGGAAAAGGAGGATGGGAATAGAGTTGACTGGGAAAATGCATTTGGAAATTTTTTATAAGTGATGAAAATGTTCTATACTTAGAGTGGTGGTTACAGTGGTGAACCCGATTGTCAAAACAGTCGAGCCAAACAATTAAGATATGTGCATTTGATTGTACAATAATTATACAACAATAGAAAAAAGAAAAATAAATAAATAAAAATTGTTCCTCTGGAAAGATTACTATTATTAGTGGGTAACTATAATTCTTGTAGAAAAAAGAGAAAGTAAAATGACCACTGAATAAAAGGCTTTCAATTAGAATATCCTAAAACTGTCTTTGATTGCTGTTTGCTTACACCCCAACTGTTTTCACATTCTTATCTCCAGTACTACAATAAAATAAAAAATAGGCTCAGCAAACATATAGAATTAGTGAATGTTCTATCATTCCTAGTGGCTGAAACACATTATTTATTCAATAAATACTTAGAAAGGGCATTTATCCTAAAATTAGGAAGTTATCAGCCCCACACTAAAACAGTGGGGTAAAAGGTAATTTCAGCTCTCTGAAAGTTTTAAAACCACAAACTTGACAGCATTCAAATTTTTAACTTCCACTTTTTCCATTATGTCCATTTCCTTTTTCATCACATATTTTATATAATGACTCTTTGCAAAACATGCAAACAGAATTCTTCTTTGAGTATCAATTTCTGTTGATTTCTTAGAAAACAAAAGGAGAAAACACACAGAGTAGCAATCCAATACATTCTTTATTGGCCCTGTCAACAGACACACAGACACTCATGCACTTGTGACTGAACAGCACTCCCTCATGGCTGGTAAATTATCCCTTCTCACCTATGGTTAATCTTTGGAAGAGTCATTTGTGAAGCAGTAGGGGAAGAAGGAAAAGCCTTTATACCCAGCTGGCAAGTGGAAAGAACTCTGTTGTCTTCACATTCAATAAATAATTTCTTGATTAATTTGAAAATTATCTATATAGTACTACCCACTGGAAATCTGCTCCAACTTAATCTTATTTTCCACTTCGAACAGAAATTTAGATATCTCAGCTATTGAAACAGGAACGGCACATCTCTTCCCTTCCCATGCTTACAGAAGACATCAGTATCAATCACCATGCTCTATCCTTCTGAGCCAGGTATGGCCTCAGAATCTTTCTTACCACAGTACCTGAGACAGCCACTACCATTATAGTGAGATGAAACTACTTGCCATCCTTGTTCCGAATTTCCATTAGTATGACCTTACTTGATCCAGATTCTATAGCTATAAAATGAGGAGAGTAATATTTATGATTTAAATCAAGGAGTCAGAAGTGCAGTACTAAAACCATCATGGCATCTTCTAGCTTCAAATGAAACAGAGACCATGTGAGTTAAAATGAATTACTATTTGCTATGCTTTTTTAGTGCATTTGGTGAAACAGGCTGAAAGTGCACAGGGATACATTATTATTTTCAAAGTGTTTTAACTTGCCTACCTCTAGCAAACTGGAAAAAGACATGCAAGTTTCCTAAAATGACACATAAAACTGAGATTTCAAACAGCTGTAGTCAAATCAAAACAAATATCCTTGTTTATGACATCAAAGAATTCTGTTTTTTTAATAAGTACTTCTTAAGCACTATTTCTTCCTTGGAGTAGACCTTCTAATATGTCCACCTCAAATTCACCATGTTAATGTATATTGCTAATATAGGAAACAACTTTTAGAACAAAAATGCTTATTTGTGTAATCATCTCTAATCTAATTCCTTGTTATTTTGAAACCCAAATTCTTTTTTCTCCAAGGTGACCAATTTACTAGATTGTAAGAGTCCTCTGGTCTTCTCAACTAGAAACAATCCCTTGTTGCAGACCAGTTATTGATACCAATAATTGTTAAATAAAAATGCAGTAGTTGTGTAGATAAGGTGGAAAAGTCAAATGAGAGTGATATAGAGTCAGAGAAAGCAATAGTCAGAGAACGGAAGAATATATCTACCATTTATATACTTTAAAAAATTGTTGCATTGAACATCCAGGCAAGAGACTGAAGACAGTCCCTTCTTGTGTTCTCTAACAAATATTAACAAAAGCTTTTGTTAGCTGAAAATAAACAACCAATAAGATTTTAGCTATAGAATCCAAAATTTAAGACACTGTAATATACTAAGATTAGAGAAATGAATATTTCTAGACTTCTCTTACTGCACTCACTACAAACTGAATTCTTAGCACAATTAATTCAAATCAAATATACCTTTTTTATTTTTGATAGCCCGGTACTTTCTGCAAAATTGTTAAGTTTATAACAAATACACTAAAAATCAAATTTATTTAAAATGTATGAGACTTTAAACTCTGCTAATTTTGGCAGACTAAGTCATATATTAAGAAGCTGATTTATAAAAACTATCAACAGTGATTTGGTACCTTTTATTAAGGATTCATCAACTGACTTTAGAAGTCCTCAACCTCTCCCTTTAATTTGGGTTTTCCTGGCTCATCAACATCAGTATTCTCCTCTGGGCACAGGGACAATATTCTCTATCCTCCCTGTAGTAAGGCTGGGTCATCGTGTCCATCTGTGACCTATTTTCTCCCAGATCCTTCAGCCCTTTCCCTTATCAGCTCTGCATTTCAGGGCACTGACCCCTGCAGCCTGTCTTTCCCAGGCTTGCAGTAGTAGCTTGAAGCTGGATTTGGCAAATGAGAGGTACTGGAGGAATATCAGGGCGTAGGAGGAAGGGAAAGACTTTCATGGCTCCAGCTCCCACCAGACAGTGCCACCGTGATTTCAGCTTCCAAAAGCAACGTGATGTAGATTCTGATAACACTGCCTCCTCCAATGAGAGGGGCTAACCGTTTCCTGTTACTGCTAATCCCTGAGGCTAGTTTAGTGTCCCTTGTTTGGCTACTCAGCTTTGTTATCATCTGTGTCATTTTCTGCATTAAATTTCTTGTAACAAATTCTTTATTTTAGATCCTTAAAGTAGTTTCTTTCTATCTGATGGGGCTCTGACTGCTAACACCACGTTTCTGAGTTCTGATCAAGGTAATATGAGCAGAAATGATGAGTAACGTTTCCACTAGAACTTCTCATGTGTGATCCTCACTCCTTTTTCCTTTCCCCTACTGAATAGAAATGACTGGCAGGACTTAGAAGACATGAGTCCTCAGCCCACTGTCATACATTGTATATGAGCAAGGAATTAAACAATTATTAAGTCTCTGAGCTTTCAGGGTGAATCTACTGCAGTATCTAGCATTTACCTTAACTAATACAGGTACCTTTCTGCTTTTCCCACACCCTGTGATTCTTGGGTCTCTATATTCACACATGGAATTATGATTTTCATATTTCCTAATATGCAAAATTAGAGTTTAATAATATTTACCAGGTAATTTAATTTTTGGATTAATTCTCAGTAACTCTCTCCAGAAAAAGTTATTAAAAAGGTGAAGTTAGACTTTGGTATATCTCATCTGTTCTTTAAGGTGAATCCTCCAAACTGTTGTGAACCGACCTCACGTTAACATAGCGATCTTATTGTCTTTTAAAATATGTGGACTTAAACAAAATAAAAAATTATGTTTTCTCATATATGGATAAGCAAAGATAGTCCAATGCTAGTAGGATGACTCAGGGGCATTAGGGATTTTTTTTCTTCTTCTTATTTTGCATCCTTGTTTTTTTTGTCCTTGGATTTATTGTCAAAGATGGCTCCCCACCATATCCACACTCCAACCTCAGGGAGGAGGGAGAGCAAGAAGAATGTAAGGATAGAGAAGTGGAGGAAGTTATTTTTATTCTAGATGTCCTAGCCAGAAATTGCATATATAACTTCTGTTTGCATCACATGGACAGAACCTACTCACGTTGTCATAGCTGTAAGGGAGATTGGAAATGTGTTCAGTCAAAAACCACTGTTCCTTTAGGAAGGGGTAATGTACATGAGGACTGGAGGGGTGACACAGCTGCTGCTTCTACCACAGAGGCCTGAAAACCAAATGAGATCAGACTGTTAAAAGGTTCTACATAAACATCAAGAAGAAAGTGATTCCCTACAACAAATACTACATTAAGGAAGCTGACGATCTTAGTGAAAGACTTTACTGAAAGATCATACACATTTTAATATCATATTTCATTGACTTTAAAAAGCCATCAATTAAATGATTATTAGATGTACCACTATCTTATAACCACTAAGAAAATTTCCCATTAAACTATGCCACAATGCTTTCTTATTATTTAGAATTTTTATTTTATACTTATTGTATTAAGTTTTCAAGTTTTATTTATATACGCATTTTAGCACATATCCACTGCTGTTTCCCATCTTTCTACGTACACAACAACTCTGTATTATTGCTGAATCATAATGTACTCTTCCTGATGATATTTTAAATAGCAATTAAACTCAATGTGTGTAGTACCAACATTGTGAATCATTCAATTGAAATGATGATATTATGAGCAACTGTGATCAAGTTTTCATATAAGTAGGCAATTACTACTAGATCACTGACCACTGCCTGGCCAACAATAATTATAAGGTGCATCCCAAACTTAAAAGTGTTCAAATGTTAAAAACAAAAAGTTCATCTTCAAATGAATGAAATACAGTAATTATAATGCATTATATGTACTCTCCCACTCTCCCTCTTCCAACCTCCACCATGTCTGTTAGCTATGTTTCTTTCTGAGCAACACAGGTTTTGTAAAGTAGGAGCACACCATCTTCTTTTAAAAGATTAAATTTCACCTTTGTTTTATGGTGTATATTTACATAATTTTGATTTTATATATGTTGGCTATTGTTTCTGTTTTTAGATACCACCTATAAGCATAGCAAGGAAGACTGATATACAGTAATGGAACAGAAGGTAAGTAATAATACCCTTGACAACAAAAATATAAAGATGTAGTAATAGGCAATTGAGAATTGGAGAGAACATGGAAAGATGAAGGAATATATAAGGGCACTAATTCCCTAAGTTTACATTCTGAAAATGCAAGCAGTGCTGTCTAACATTGGCAGATGATAAAGACTAAGATGGTAAATGAATCTTTAAATTTAATAAGACCTAAAAGGAAAATCACGACTATCAGAAATATGCAGATGGAGCAAAGGGAGAAGAGAAAGTGCAGACCAAGTGAACTGAGTTCTTCATCTTTAATGGTGGGGAATCAACAGATACAGTCTATTCTTTCTAGCATTCAGGTGAGGAAAGAGAAAAAAGGAGCTATTCATTTTCATCATATAACCTCTATCATTTTGGATTTTTTTTAACTTTTTAATTTCAATAATTACATTTTAAAAGTTCTTTTTCTTTCTCTTTTAAGAATAACTGAAAGTTTTTAATGATTACTTATTGTTTTCTCAATTTATATTCCATTTTTTCTTTGCAAGTTCCAAAAACATTTAACTTGTACACTTTATCTGATAATTCCAATCACTGAAGTCCTTGAAGATCTACATCTTGATGTTTCTTCCACATCAAGTTGCTTATTGCCTTTGGTTTGCTGTTGGTTTTATTTTCTTTGTGAGTTCATATTTTTTTAATCTAACTTTTGGGAAGGATTATCCTAAAGGCTTGAATTGGGTAAACTTCTCAGGGGCACTATTGCTCTGGAGCCTCATGAGTCCCATTTAAGGATTTTTTCTGGTCTCCTGTCTTGCAGTGAAACTCAGTCTTGGTCTCCAAGTGCCAGAAACAAGTCGATATTTATCTTAGGGGAAGATTTCCATGCATAGGTTTTAGTTTATTTTGTCCTTAGAAGTATCTCTTATTTTCTGTGATGTTAGTGATTCAAGTAGTACATTAAAAAATGTATATTTTAGCTTGAATTTTGTTGTATTATTGTGGGAGAGTCCTTCATAGTTTTCAGTCAGCTGTGCTAGTAGAGGTAGAAAAACATAAAATTCTTTAATGATTTATTAGTTATCTCTTACTGTGTAACAACTTATCCCAAAACTGGGTGGCTTGAAACAACAAGCATTTCTTAGCTCACAGTTTCTGTGGGTCAAGAATTCAACATGGGATTGGGAGGTTAGCTGGGTGTCTCTGGCTCAGGGTCTCTCACAAGGCTGCCATCAAGGTGATGGCTGGAGCTTCAGTTATTTCAAGGCTGGGCTGGAGGATGATATGCTTCCAAGCTCACTCACTCACTGAGGCCTCTGTTGGCTGGTAGCCTAGGTCATCAGTCCCTTGCCCCATGGGCTTCTCCACAACCTGACAGCAGGCTTCCCTCAGAGCAAACCAGAGATGGAACAAGCAAGGATGAGATGGAAGCCACAATCTCTTCGTAACCTAATCTCAGAAGTGGCATCCCATTACTTAGGTCATAGTCTGCTCTTTAGAAGAGAGTCATTAAATTTAGCCCACACTCAAAGGAGGGGATTACACAAGGAATAGAAGGCAGAAGTCATTGGGGGCTATTTTATAAGCTGCCTACCACAATTACAAAAGTACATAAGTTTTAACAGAAAAATTTGGATTTATATAAATCATTTTATTGACATATCTTTCCTTGAGTCCTTATTACTATGTTACTCGACTGAACTGCCCTCCACGAATCTCTTCTACCTATTTTATGTGTATGCCTTTAAACTATCTTTCCTGCTTACATATTTTCATCATGCAATTCCTCTTCTATAAAGCTTTCTTTAGCTCTTTATTTTTAACCTCTCTTCTGTTCCCCTGATCTATCCTATTTGATCAACCTTATTTCCTCTCCCCCACTAGGAAACAATTTGCCCTTTAACTGGTTTGTTCCTTGCCACTTCCTTATCTTTATTCAAGTTATTTTACATGCTTAGCTTTCCCTATTTCTAGCCTCCTAACAAAAAGTCTCATAATCCTTCAAGATCTGGTTTGTTCCATCTCTTCTATCTACGTCTTCTCTTCTTCCAAGCCCATAGAGTGACATTTTATTACCTATATCAGTCATTTGACAGTTAAACACATACTATTTTGTGGCAGCTCTTATATGAGTATTGCTTTCAACTCCCACTGATATTTAATGTAAATATAATATTTCTTCAGCTAGATTATTAGTACCTCAAAAGCAGGAATTGGTTTTATAGAATACTTACACCAGCCAAAGTGTACCTAGCATATAGATGTCAATCAAAAAACCATCTGAAACATTAACTTATACAGAAATAAATGAAAACTTTCATCTTTAAATCTACTTTTAACCTACGACCATCTGAAGTCTAACCTACCCAATGTATTAATGAATCTTTTTTTGTATTCCAACAAAATAAACGTTTTTTGGGGTACTCGTATGAAAAATTGATATCCAAACAAAAACCATCAATTAAAATCAAAAACGAATAAAAATCAGTGATGACTGACTTTCAAAGTTTACATGGAATTATAAAGAAGTTTTAGGAAAATCAAATTTAATGATCAACCTTTACAATCTTGGTTTTCACAACTGTGAGTGCCTAATTTTCTAAGTGCAGACATCCCTAAAGATGTGAGGGGGAAAATGACTGGGCTACTCATAAAAGACATGGAACATGAGTAGGAAAATAACCATAGCAGGGTCCTAAATGATTAAATAACCCTAAAAATGAAAAACAAAATTTAATCCTATTCCCACTCATGAAACAAAAATCAGGTTAAAATGTTGGTAGTCAGGGCTTCCCTGGTGGCGCAGTGGTTGAGAGTCCGCCTGCCGATGCAGGGGATGCGGGTTCGTGCCCCGGTCCGGGAAGATCCCACATGCCGCGGAGCGGCTGGGCCCGTGAGCCATGGCCGCTGAGCCTGCGCGTCCGGAGCCTGTGCTCCGCAACGGGAGAGGCCACAACAGTAAGAGGCCCGCGTACCGCAAAAAAACCAAAAAAACAAAAACAAACCAAAAAATTGTTGGTAGTCAAGTCCTCTTTGTGGCATAGTAAGACAGCATCACTGGAGCCTGGGCAGCGAGCGGATGTTTTCCCTATTACCTTGCTGTAGGATGACCTAATGCAAGGCAATAGACAAGAAAATGGTAGGTTAGCCATACTCCAACTTCAAAGATGGCTTTTGAGGAGATCTTCACTCTAAGTCCAGAAAACTTTCAATCTTATTTCTGTTACAAATTATGCTTGAACAAGTCACAGCAGGACACCCAGGATCTCAAGTGCTTTAAGAAAACAGAGGAACAGCACAATGAGGAAAACTAGAATTTTCTCTTTCTAAACACAATTTAGTTTTGAAAAAAAGGAAAACCTTACTAGGTTACAATGTGTTAAGTGAGGTGCCCAAGGGCAGAGAATGACTCATGGCAAGGCTAAGAATAAAACATGGGTTTTACACCCTAGAAAACATTTTTTTAAATAAAAATTAAAAACCTACGTGTAATTGAAAAAGTTTTCTTACATATTTCTAAGTGTTTCACAGAAAAGTTCCTCTTCTCTCTCTGCCTCTGTCTCTCTCTTACTCTCCCTCTTTCAATTTGAGGTCAGCACTTGCTAAAATGTTATTACTCTTGGGATATAGAAGCCTTAAATATACAGAGCAGAAAGGAGAAATGAAAGAGGGGAGAGAGAATTAAATGAAGTTAACATTTATAATTTTTGCTGTAGTTGGACTACACTAATAAGCATTTATTTTTAAAATAAATTGTCATGTAGTACAAAGAACATAAGTTCTAGATCAAACAATCTGAGTTCAAATGCCTGTACTGCCCTATGAGACCTGAGTCTCACTGAGTTTGAGCTTCAGGGTCCTTATCTGTAATTTAGGTTACTGCCCAGCCCAAGAGAGATATTGCGTGTAAAAATCCTTTGTAAACTCTAAAGCTTACATAAGTATTAAGTCATGTTTGGCTCCCAAGATTTTACATTTTTGCTCCTAATGCATGAAAGGATAGAAGCTAGCTCTAGGCAAAATTGTCAGATAGACCACATTTGATCTCATGGCTCCTCCATTTTCCGTTTCATCCTCTTCATTATTTCTCACCCATGTCTGCTGCTAACGGTAGAAATACAATTGCCTCTCCCCTTCTATTACTTTCTTCCTTTTCCACACTCAACCAAGATGAGAAGAAGGTCCATACCTGTATGTACACACACACACACACACATATATATAGATATACATATATGTGTATATCTATATATCCCTGTAGTATAGCCATAGAGGGAGGAAGCCTTATGGAAGAAGAAGTAAGATCTTCCTCCCTACTGGTAGCAGTTTACCAGTGGGCTCCCAAAAACAGTGTCCCCTTTGCATATTCCAGAAAATTTGCTGCTATGATGCAGATAGTGGACCATGTGAAACCGAAGACATATCCCAGTAAAAAAGGAGTTTGGGGAAAAATTAAAACTTTTTGCAGCCCTACTCATGGAATAAGATACCAATCACTGGCACATGCCTTCCATTTACTTTCTATTTTGTTTTTAGAAACAGCTTAAAGATAATTTCTGGGCACATGGCTATATTTGTAGGGCTCTAACTGACCTTAATGAAGTTCAACACTAGAACCACTAAGGTTTTTATGAAATAATGTTACTCAATATGAACAGTATCCTTTTTTTTTTTTTTTTTTTTTTTGCAGTACGCGGGCCTCTCACTGTTGTGGCCTCTCCCATTACAGAGCACAGGCTCCGGACACGCAGGCTCAGCGGCCATGGCTCATGGGCCCAGCCGCTCCGCGGCATGTGGATATCTTCCCAGACCAGGGCACGAACCCGTGTCCCCTGCAAGTCCAACAGTATCCATTTTTAAAGATGGAACTCCACGTGGTATTAAATAGCAATTTGAATTAAAATATACTTCAGCCAGATTTACATTTATAGGCTGAATGAGTGCCAAGGTATATTTTCACTTTTTTGTCTGGGAGACATTTTAAATGTATGAAAAGCCCTGCAATATGCAGAAAAACTAAGTGAAACAATAAAAAGCAGCCCACCATAATCTGAGCGACTTGTTCTGGTGATGTAAGCACCTGTAGAGTCTCTAGTATTTTTCTGATTACCATTTTAAAATGCATTTTAATAAGAATAATTACATACTCCAAGGTAGACTTCTATACTACTCTTGTACCAAGAAATTTGATAGCATTATGTATATAGACTTTAAAGGATCCAGGGGTTTCTCTCTATCTCATATGTATTATTTCCAAAACCACTTGATTCTAACCTGGAATATGCATAATTTTGACATCAGTGAAAACTGCTTCAGAGGTTGATTGCTATTAATTTCATATATTTTAATACTGTCAGTGTGTTCTTCATGTACCATATGTAACGCTATTTTTGTCCAACTGCATATTTATGCTAATAAGTAAAGTTCATCAATGATAAGAGACTTCACAAATGACATAGGAACTATTAACATTTTTTTGCTGACTTCAACAATTATTACCTAGCAATTTTAAAATCAATTTCCTATTGCTTGTAATATGTGCCCCTTAGTTAGGAAACTGCTACATCTATATCCTCCTAAAGTATACTTATGTACAATAAATTCCCATTGACATTATAGCAGTTTTCATTTTCATGTAATATTCCATCATTTTTCTACAATAAGGTAGTATTTCAACATGGCTAATTGAGACAATTTGTAATTAATTTACTTCTAGTTTTACCACTTTCATTAGAAAGTCTTGGCAAGCACCTGTCTTTGCAAATCAAACTTCCTATGTGGGCCTTTTACTTGAAGATGTAAAGTTCTTCTCCATGTCCTTCAATCCTTATCTCTTCATTTGAAGATGGGAAGTTCCTCGTCTCATTGTTTCTCAATTCTGCCGCTCAGGCCAGGAGCCTTTTGACATTCATTACACTGCCTGGCACACCCCAGCCTTAAACAAATTTCACTGCCTGCTTTCTCAGCCTCTACATCAGTGCTTCTGAGCTCTGATGGAGAAAATCACGCAATGGCTCAGATCGATTCCAATTTATGGCCTCCACATTCACTGGGCACTCACAACTGCCTGGCAAACTCTCTGTGCTTCTGTAGTCACCCTCTCTCCCAACCTCAAATTGGCAATTTCAAACATCCTCCCCGCTCCTCAAACCTTCCACCTCGTCTCCTGATTTGTCATTCTCATCACAGGACTCTTCTTCCCATCCAGAGCCTTTAGATCCTCCCTACTGCTGAACTGTCCCTCTCCCAAGCCTGGCTGGCCCCACGTGTGTCCTGTACCCCAGATGTTTGGCTTCCTCAGAGAACTTTGCCCTCACACTCAGGGCCTCTCCCTCCTTTTTGCAGCATCCCTCTTCTGCTTATGGCCTCCTTCCCACTAGCCTTGACCTTCCCAAGTGTTACCCACATTAAAATAAACGTTCTTGGGCTTCCCTGGCGGCGCAGTGGTTGAGAGTCCGCTTGCCGATGCAGGGGACACGGGTTTTTGCCCCGGTCCGGGAGGATCCCACATGCCGCGGAGCGGCTGGGCTCGTGAGCCATGGGCGCTGAGCCTGCACGTCCGGAGCCTGTGCTCCGCAATGGGAGAGGCCACGACAGTGAGAGGCCCGCACCGCAAAATAAATAAATAAACAAATCAATAAATAAACGTTCTTGATCTCTCCTATACTAGTTACTCCATTTACTCTCCTCCCATTCATTGCCCAATTCCTAACATCTCACCCCATCCCCAAACTACCAAAACTGCCCCTGCCAAGCCGCCAATGATCTCTTCTCACTGATCCAATATATGCTTCTTAATCCTCCTCTGATTCGATCTTTTCGGTCTCTGTGATACTATTTATTTTTCTTTCCTAAAATTCTTCCTTTTTGCATCTTCTATGGTACTACACTCTCTGGATTTTCCTTGTCCAGTATTCAATGCTCTTTCTAGCTCTCCAGTCGAGGTGTTCTGCCTATCCTCTTCAGGCAGGTTATCAAGGCTCCACCCTCAGCCTGCTTCTTTTGTTATGTTAAATACGGTCCTTTGATGATTTAATCTACTTCTGTAGACTCACTTACCGCTTATATGCTGATAACTTCCAGAATTATAACCCAGCTTTCTCTGCTGAAACTCAGACCCTTATATATAACTACTCACTAGATATTTCCACTGAGACGTGCAATAGAGTCCTAAAACTCGTATGTTCAAAGCATAACTGGACAGGGACAGGTTGCCTGCTGCAAATCCATCTACCCTCTCCTGGTTCTCTGTGAATTTCTCTGGTTTAGTAAGTAGCACCTCAAACTCCCAGTTTCTTAAGCCAGAAGCATATGTAAGTATGCACGTATAAATTGAGTTATATATATATATACACACACGCACACACACACACACACACACAGACATACACACACATGTGTACACATTTTTTATAACATCATTTCACTTTAAACATAAAATCCATGCAATTCTTCCTTCTCCATATACCTTGATTCTGTCAGTTTCTCTCTAAGCCCACTGCTGCTTGCCTAATTCACACCATCATCATACCTGGGTTAGTGCTGGTGGGAAGGAAGCCGTAAGCAGAAGAGGGATGCTACAAAAGCAGGAGGGAGAGGGCCTGAGTGTGAGGGCAAGTTCTCTGAGGAGGCCAGACGTGTGGGGCCTGGGACCCAGGCGGGGCCAGCCAGGCTTGGGAGGAGGAACTCAGCAATAAAGATCTAAATGCTGTCTCTCTCTGAATGAGAGGAGAGGTCTTGGGTTGAGAAGGACAAATCAGGAGATGAGGTAGGAGGTGTGAGGAGAGGGAGGATGTTTGAAATTGCCAATTTGAGACTGGGAGAGAGGGCACCTAAGGAAATCCTCTGTAGACTACCGTTATAGCTTCCAGCTCATCTCTCTGCCTCCCGTGTGGTCCTTCCTACATACCGCACACTGCAGCCAGACTGACTGTTTAAAACACAGACCTCCTGGGCTTCCCTGGTGGCGCAGTGGTTGGGAGTCCGCCTGCCGATGCAGGGGACACGGGTTTATGCCCCGGTCCGGGAAGATTCCACGTGCCGCGGAGCGGCTGGGCCCGTGAGCCATGGGCGCTGAGCCTGCGCGTCCGGAGCCTGTGCTCCGCAACGGGAGAGGCCACAACAGTGGGAGGCCCGCGTACCGCCAAAAATAATAATAATAATAATAAAACACAGACATCCTTTTTAAATACTTCAATCCCTTTCCATAATCCTCAGGAATTTCTAACCTGAGCATGACATGGAGACCATCACAGCCTTGGGACTCCTCAGGAGGTCCAGAGGTTAAGACTCTGTGCTTCCACTGCAGGGGGCACTGGTTCAATCCCTGGTTGGGAAACTAAGATGCCACATGGCAGGGCAAGAAAAAAAAAAAATTCAAAATCACTATCTTGTTCCTCCTCAGCCCTGCACCTCATCCCTTGTCACCCACCATCCCAATCCAACTGAATTCTTTGAAATGCCCCACAAGAGTAATGTTCTCTTTCCTCTCAAGCCTTAGCACATGTCCGTACCTCTGTCTAGAATGCCTGGATCTCCCTACTCAGCCCGCCCTCTTCCTCTGTGTAGTTCCTCTTCCTGTTTCCCCAGTCTTTCTTCGGAGGTTATCACCTGCAGAAAACCCTTCTGCTACACTCCCTGCCATAGGTTAGTTGCCCTCACAGTGGTTCCTCAGTACCCTGTGCTTTAGCCCTTTATTGGCATGCATACTGCATCATGATTTTCTCTTATTTTTTTATCCAACTAGCATCACGGCAAGGCCGGAGTAAGTGCTATGTAAACAGTTTTGAATGCATGAAAAATTAAGTCACCCTGTAGCAGGTATTTGTTGTACAAGTGTTTATACCTTATCCATGATTCATTTCCCAAACAAATATGGAAGAGAAGGCACAATGTGTGTTCTCCTTAGCTGAATAAGTACATTCATTTTAAAAGAGAAAGTTGAAACATATGATAATCACTCAGCAGGCGGGAGAGACAGAGTATATATTATATGAAACCTGGATGTGGTTTAAGACTGTTGAACTCAGGCAGGTCAGAAGCTGGACCTCTCTTATTTGCCATCAGTAATAAGGCCTATCAACCAGTGAATTGATGGCAGAAATGTCAGCAGTCACAGAAGCTAATGTGTAGCTCCTGTTATCTAGCTCATAGGCTCTAGCTACTAAATACACAATAGGTTAATAAAAGGGAGCAGTACAATAATTTTCCACGCGACCATCATTTTTCACAAGCAGCTGAAGATTAAGAAAATACTGGCCCAGCCCACTAGTTAAATGTTACACTTACTTAACACTTACTAAAATTTTAAACTCTTCTAAGTTTTCTTTCTCCATGTTAATATACAAGCTACAAAGGTATTCAACTCAATTCCTAAGCCAGACACAATTTTAGTATTTTCTGCTTTAAGTAAAAAGTCTGATAGCTTTTCTTTCATCTCTCTCTTCTTCTGGTAACAGACCTTTCCTATCTATCACTCCATGTAGAGTCTTTAGGTCTATTCAGGGATTAGCCTGGCAACTTCTTATGTCAGTACTAAAATGTCACACAGTTGTTGTTCTTTTAAATTTTATTATAGAAGTGGTATTACAACCTGGGCAAAAAAAAAAAAAATAGAAAAAATGACACCTTCCCCATCCCATGCTGCATAGGTATCAAACAACTACCTGGCTTCTGTCTTTACAAACTAATGTTCTATTTTTTGCTGTAATGCCCTACTTGTCCAGTCTAACTTGTTGAGACAGAATAAGTTGTTATTTACCGTTATGCAGAGTTGCCAGTCAGAATACAGGACACAAAGTTAAATTTGAATTTCAGATAAACAATGAATAATTTCAAATGTAATATCCCATGCAATATTTCTATTATACTAAAAATTATCCATTAATCAATGAAATTAAATTTTAACTGGACATCCTCTAAGTTTATTTGCTAAATCTAGTAAGCCTAGCTATGAGGGCTGAAGCCAGGAAGAGATCATCTCAAAAATCACTTTCTATTTCCTAGCCAGCCACATCCCACCCACCCTTCCCACCATCTCATCTCCTTACCTGAAAAGCCTCACCATAAAAGTTACCAACTCAGAGATGCAACAGGAAAGGGCTTAGCTGTTCAGGTCCAGATCCAAGCCCGACCTCCTCATTTTCCATTGAGGAAACAGGGGTTCAGAGTTCAGTGGCTTCAACAAGGACACACAGTAATGGGCTAGTGGAGCTGGAAGGGGTCCCATTATTCTGTTGTTATTGTTGTTGTTATTAGTTACAAGCCTTGCATTCTAAAGGTCTTAGACTGTGGGGGGGAAAAGCAGAGTCATTTTCTTCAGAATGCCACTAACAAAGATAGCTAAACTTGGTTGGGTGGGAGATGGTTATGTCCTCTCTTAGAAAGTAGAAAGGTCACATAAATATCCACTTAATTGAATTGCATGCAGTATAATGCTCAGCAAACCAGTGGTTAAACCAGGAATAAGAATATGTATATGGAGGTGTAGCAAGAGGACACAGAAAAGAGTTAGCACTAGAGGTGTCTACATGTCCAAGGAAGCAGAAAAGCCCCTGGGGACCCTGATGGTTTCTCCTCAGGACTGTACAAGAGCCTTTATAAACCAGTGATGGGCTTGCGTGGCACAACTGATACTTACCAATGTAAAGGCACATCAGAAGACAATCAACATAAAATGATACATGTATATCTGAACATATTCAACTTATTTATGCTTAGAGACAACTGCCTTTGTGGGTCCAAGTCTGGGCCTGGTCTTCTCATGAACTTTCACTCTACTCCCCCACAGATAAAACATCCATCTATATGGCATCTCTTGTGTGTTCCTGAGGTGTACTATAATTTTAATACTGTAAACTCTCAGACATATGATTCTCAAGAGCATACCCAGGCTCCTGAAGGACGCAGCCATCAGAGAATTCAATGGAAATAACACTCCGAGCAGAGAAAGGCCTCATAATACGTGAAGCTCAGAGCCTGTCTGCTGTCTGTCTTGAAGGTGAGCTAAGTGGGAATTTAGCATATGCTTTGGAACAAGAAGGAGTAACAGGTTTACATTGTGCTGGTGGCTGGAGTGATGTGATGTAGTCAGGCACAAGGGAAAGGCAGTGTACGTGATCAAAGGGATCCTGTGACTATGTAAACCACACAGAAAAACTGGCTTGGAACTAGAAAACCGAGCAAAAAGAAGACCTGGTCTACTAATAAATGCAATTCATGAAACTTAAAGAAGACAGAGAGAAATGGATTAGGTGCAAAAGCCATAGAGACATTTAGGACTGAAACTCAGATTGTGCCTGTTAAGACAGACATATACAGGGTACTGGAGCCAGCTCTGGCTAGCCTCTGGGGGCCAATGGTGTACTTCTCTTCCCAGCGTCTCATGTTGGTAGTTTGAAAGTGGCCATGGTAGGAATATTTATATATGGAAATTGACAAATGCTACTAATCAGTGTGTGTTTGTTTTGCTTTCCTGAGAGCCAGTTTACATACACAGCACTGCCCACTATCTAAAACCCAGTAGAAGAAACATGACAGGAATGGTATAGCACCATCAAGCCCAGGATGCCTTCAAAGAAGATGGCCTGGGGCCAGAGGATGTGTTCACTGAGGCAGAAGAGGCAGGCCCAGAAATAGAATTGGAAAGAAGAGTCTGGTATAATTTCCCCAGATTTAAAAGTCCTACCTATCTGAAACTAATTCAGAATAGAAATTTAAGCAGTTTATCTCAAATTACGTTGAGGTAGAGAAAAGAGAACATGTAAATTTTAAATAATATTTAGAAATCAATGCTCTGTAAACATGCACATTTTAATTTTTATTTTGTTTGCTTCCCGAATTTTCTTTAAAAACAATTTCAAATCCTGTGTTTGCTCTCCTAAGGAGTATTGTTTCTAAACCTTAGTCTTGATAATCCCAAATGATGTTTCTGGAGCCAGGGCAGGGAGTGGGACAGAGATACCAAAATGGCAAGAAGGATGTAAAGTTAAACTTTGCCCATTTCCAAACAGAAACTAATAGCTATTTGAGCAAGCAGAGCTATACCTGGAATTTGCAAAGCTGCCTCCAGAGGGTCCAGAGGACCCCCACACACCAGTAAAAGCCCCAAATACATGAACAGCGCTTCAGTTGGCACCCTCAGGGGTAGCCCCTGAATTTGCTCAACAATATCAAAATTGCCCATTAATTTGCTTTTCCTGTAACTTCAAGACAAGGACAAACCTTTGACAATCTGTGTTTGTATGGGCAAGCAGATCATCACTTTTACACTTAAGCAGGAGATAATTGCTAAGCCTATTCCAAAGAACAGAAAAGAAACACATTTCTTGTATTTTCTGTACCAAAAGTTTTGCCAATCCTGATAAAGAATTTTTAAAACAACTCTGATTATGAAATTACCCAGTATGTGCAAGAGAGAGCATTCATCTCTTTTGCTCTGATGAGAAATTATTTTACTTACTACTGCAAATGTAATCGTCAGTTTATAAAGAATATGTAAAATAATGACTAGGGATATTATCAAAACTAAGTACAAGTATACGGTATACTCTGTGTGTGTGTGTGTGTGTGTGTGTGTGTGTGTGTGTTGGGCTTTCTACTTTGAGCTCATGTAAAAACCTTCTTGATGTTTCTTTTTAAAAACTCATACTTAAAAACTCATTATTCAAGAAAATCTTCATTTTAAAGTGTATATATATATGTATTTACTGTTTTAGAGCAGGAAAATTATCATAGTAATCAATCAATTCGAAGCCTAGATGCTACAAATGAGGAAACTGCTGGTTTGTTAATGGAAGAGCTCAAGTCCAATCTTCTGGCTCTGAAACCAGTGTTCTTTCTAAGACTATGATACACTGCTTCCCTGAAAAGGAATACCTTAATAACTACTGACTGAGGGGTATAAAATATTAAAGTATGTGGTATATTTAACAATTCAGGTGGAGTGAGGGCAAAGCAGGTTAACCAAAAGCAAAATACTATGAAGCCTGGATAATCCTACCTGCAGCAACCCAAGAGAGCCTCAGCTGGTGGCTTCAGTTAGGGCCATCTGCAATCTCGAATCCTTCCTCCTAACTTCGTGGTGAATGACTTTGACCAAGTAACCACAACGGGTAATTGCAAGACAAGAAGGCCTCTAAAATGGCTTCTACTGTAAAATGCTCATTGCTAAGTGCATGGTCACTTTCTTATCCACATGAGTACTTTCCTATGTGCTGGCTTGCCAAGTAACTGCTATTACAGAATCTGCATTGCAATTGCCTGGTATTTGTAAGAAAATGTCCAACTCTCTTTTGACACATGGGAAGTCTTTATATACACCCACAGAGAGTGCTTTGACTGTATTTCTACAGGGACAAAGTTGCTTTAAATTTTTGCCTCAGCATTATTTTATGTTTTCGGGAACAATGAATGGCACTGAGGTACCAAATTTTTGTATCAATTGTTTTGACAGCTAAGAGCAAAGTTCAGAATGAGGTTTCTAATCCCCCATCACTTATTCTATTTCTAGTTTACACTGACCTATGCTTGAAAAGCACTTGTTATTACAAAAATTAAATAAATATTGAGAAATTGCTGATGATGCAGGTGTGGATCAGTAGAATTCCAAGGGATGCCATTCAAGTCATAATGGATGTGGATGGTGCCCCCTCTGGGGTTGTGCTATGTACAACCTGCATGGCCATGCGAGTGGCATCATCTCCTTGGGGGCTCATTTTCCTATAATTATAAGAGGTGATCTCATACGTTTCACACTCTTCAGCAACTACTACCTCCTGAGCCCAGTTTGGCAAACTCCTCCCCTGGGTCTCAAATTCACAGATACCATACCCAACAGAACCACAACTACTGGTCTGTGATGACAAAGGGAAAACTTTCAGCTTAAAACTATCAGAGGTAGAGGATCTAAGCGGGAATGTACAGGTTCAAATGCCCATCCAGCAACCTGAGCAAGTCACCTATGGACTCAACCTCACTCTCTTCAGCGGTAATGTGACAGTAGTGAAACCCGACTTTCCTCACTCTCTTACTGCAATGAGGTAATGAAATTGAAATCATCCATCGCAATCCTGTCATCTACAGGGAGGGCAGGGGATTCAACAGATATTAAAGAACCCTGAAGGAATTCCTATGATAGTCCTGAGATTTAGGCCAATAGTTGACCTAAGGACCACAATTCATTCAGTTAACCTAAGGGACTCAAGCACAACAGCTGCTAAATCATGGAGAAACCAACGTCAAAACGTGAGGAGACTGGGGAAAAAATGTATAAATAAATCGTAATAAAAAAATAAATTAATAATAAACATGCGTAATCAACCTCACCTGCAATCAAAGGAGTGCAAATGTAAACATCAAGCAGAAAATATTTCTCACTTATCAAATTAACAAATCTTAAAAAATATTGGGGAAGTTGAAATGAGATACTGTTCCACACCACTAGCAAGACTATAAATTGGCATAATTTTTTAGTAAAGCAATATGACAGAAGGATACTAAGCCATTAAAAAGTTAGTGTTCTTAACAAAAAGAATAAAATACCTAGGAATAAACCTACATAGGGAGACAAAAGACCTGTATGCAGAAAACTATAAGACACTGATGAAAGAAATTAAAGACAATACCAATAGATGGAGAGATATACCATGTTCTTGGATTGGAAGAATCAATATTGTGAAAATGACTATACTACCCAAAGCAATCTACAGATCCAATGCAATCCCTATCAAATTACCAATGGCATTTTTTACAGAACTAGAACAAATCATCTTAAAATTTGTATGGAGACACAAAAGACCCCGAATAGCCAAAGCAGTCTTGAGGGAAAAAAACGGAGCTGGAGAAATCAGACTCCCTGACTTCAGACTATACTACAAAGCTGCAGTAATCAAGACAATATGGTACTGGCACAAAAACAGAAACATAGATCAATGGAACAAGATAGAAAGCGCAGAGATAAACCCACGCACCTATGGTCAACTAATCTATGACAAAGGAGGCAAGGATATACAATGGAGAAAAGACAGTCTTTTCAATAAGTGGTGCTGGGAAAACTGGACAGCTACATGTAAAAGAATGAAATTAGAACACTCCCTAACACCAATCACAAAAATAAACTCAAAATGGATTACAGACCTATATGTAAGACCGGACACTATAAAACTCTTAGAGGAAACATAGAAAGAATACTCTTTGACATAAATCACAGCAAGATCTTTTTTGATCCACCTCCTAGAGTAATGGGAATAAAAACAAAAATAAACAAATGGGACCTAATGAAACTTCAAAGCTTTTGCACAACAAAGGAAACCATAAACAAGACAAAAAGACAACCCTCAGAATGGGAGAAAATATTTGCAAACGAATCAATGGACAAAGGATTAATCTCCAAAGTATATAAACAGCTCATGCAGCACAATATTAAAGAAACAAACAACCCAATCCAAAAATGGGCAGAAGACCTAAATAGACATTTCTCCAAAGAAGACATACAGATGGCCAAGAGGCACATGAAAAGCTGCTCAACATCACTAATTATTAGAGAAATGCAAATCAAAACTACAATGAGGTTATCACCTCACACCCGTTAGAATGGGCATGATCAGAAAATCTACAAACAACAAATGCTGGAGAGGGTGTGGAGGAAAGGGAACCCTCTTGCCCTGTTGGTGAGAATGTAAATTGAAACAGCCACTATGGAGAACAGTACAGAGGTTCCTTAAAAAACTAAAAATAGAATTACCATATGACCCAGCAATCCCACTACTGGGCATATGCCCAGAGAAAACCATAATTCAAAAAGATGCACGCACCCCAATGTTCATTGCACCACTATTTACAATAGCCAGGTCATGGAAGCAACCTAAATGCCCATCGACAGACGAATGGATAAAGAAGACGTGGTATATATATACAATGGAATATTACTCAGCCATAAAAAGGAATGAAATTGAGTCATTTGTTGAGAGGTGGATGGATCTAGAGACTGTCATACAGAGAGAAGTAAGTCAGAAAGGGAAAAACAAATATTGTATACAATGCATGTATGTGGAACCTAGAAAAGCGGTATAGATGAACCAGTTTGCAGGGCAGAAGTTGAGACACAGATGTAGAGAACAAACGTATGGACACCAAGGGGTGAAAGCTACGGGGCAGTGCGGATGGTGCTGTGATGAATTGGGAGATTGGGATTGACATGTATACACTGATGTGTATAAAATTGATGACTAATAAGAACCTACTGTATAAAAAAGCAAATAAAATAAAATTTAAAAATTAAAAAAATAAAGTTAGTGCTTTTTGTCTTAGGAATTCCATTTTTAGGAATAATCCTAAAGAAATAACCCAGAGATTTACATTAAAAGATATGCAAGAGAGGGGCTTCCCTGGTGGCGCAGTGGTTGAGAGTCCGCCTGCCGATGCAGGGGACATGGGTTCGTGCCCCGGTCTGGGAAGATCCCACATGCCGCGGAGCAGCTGGGGCCGTGAGCCATGGCCACTGAGCCTGCACGCCCGGAGCCTGTGCTCCGCAACGGGAGAGGCCACAACGGTGAGAGGCCCACGTACCGCAAAAAAAAAAAAAAAAAAAGATATGCAATAGAGTACATGTGCTTGGGAGAAATTGCCCTCCCCCGCCAAAAACCAAACCCTGTACTTCCAATAAAATCATGGTACATCCATCCAATAGACTATAAGGCAAAAACTACTTTTTAAAAGCAGAATGTTAAATGGCATGCAAAATGACTCTATACATGTCAAGTAAGGAAGGCAGGATATAGACTTGCAATATGTGTAGTTAGCATATGGAGTGTACTTTGTAAAAGGTAACTATAATCAATGGCAGTATTGAACAGGAAAACAATGACTGGACTATTTTTAAAAAGTTCAAAAATCGGCAAAACTAAACTATGGTGTTAGAACCAAAGACAGTCATTACCTTTGGGGAATAGAAAAGGGATAGTGATTAAGAGGGTCTTCTGGGGTGCTAAGAATGTCTTATTTCTTTTACTTGGGTGGCAGTTATCCTGGTGGGTTCACTTTGTGATAATTCATTGAACACACTTGCAGTTGACTCCTTTTTCTGTACGTGTGCCATACTTCAATAAAAGTTATACATATATTTGTTAAAGTATAAAGAAAAGCAAGGGAATGTTTGTCATACAATTCATAACACTGTTGAGGAGAAAGATTCAATCCTTATGTATGGATAATGTTCTACTTCCTGAAATGTGTGGAAGGTATATGGCTGATCTTTTCATTTTTTTTAACTTTTTAATGTATACAACACAACTTTAACTCCTACATACATATACTTTAGAGTACAAAAAAAAAGTTTTAGAGTATTTTTCTTTAAAAGAGAAAAGATATACAAAATCTTATGAAGTATATTTATGTATACCCTACCTGTGCATTTATGTGTGTGTGAAAGAGGCAGAGAAGAAGCATGATCTATTTGTTTATCAATCTGTTCATGGTAAAGAGATTGCAAAGATAATACACTAGAATGGTCTTAGTGTTTCTCTTAAGACTACAGGTTATTTTTATTTTATGTACATCTTTTTGTATTTTCCAAAGTATTTTTAACAATCATATTACTTTTAGAATCTGAAAGGAAAAATACAAACTCTTTCTACGATTGAAAAAAAAAATAATCAGGTGCCACGCACGTATCACGCAGGTGTCACGGGCAGGCAGGGTTTGTGGGTGGGGCCGCGTGCACAGAGGCGGGGCCGTGTGCAGAGGGGCGGGGCCTTGCGAATGTGATGTTTCAAACCTGGGCTTCCACGAGCACACAGACCAGCGTGGCCTCGGACTGGGACGTTTGGATTCTGACGCGGCCAGATGCGGCAGCTGGGAGGAATCCAGAGCTTCGCACCGCCTCCGCTGGGCTGAGGCACAACTGCGTAGGTAGGTAGCCATTCAAGTCTGGTCGGTTAAAACTTTTCAATTCCCCTGGCTGGGTGAGAAGGAAGGGGGCCTTCAGGAAGAAGCTCGAGGAAGCTGGAGAAAGTAGGACCTCCTTTCTTCCTTACCACTCGAAGAACGTTGCCTATTGATAACCCTAATAAGTAGCCAAGAAATCATTTCCTGCAGGCAGTTAGAAGACAGGGAGTTCCCGAGTGGCTCCCTGTCCCCTATACGCGGCACCCCCTATCACATTTGATGAGAAAGTAAAGGCCAAGATCCTATTTGGTTCCCGAGTAACAGACTTTTACTTTTTATTTTGTTTTGTCCTAACTTGTATTCCTTCATAAAGTGTATAATATGAGGACATTGACCTCTGGTCAAGCGAAAGATGATCACTAGTGCAGAGTCCAGATTTTATTACCACCTGTTTTCTCCCTAACTCATGATATTACTGTGTCTGTAACTCATCACTGAGGAACTGAAGACATCCTGTGTCACTGAGTGTGGTTTTAGGCAGAGAGACAATCTGACACAATTCTCTCTCTGACAACTGTCAGAGAGACAATCTCTAAGACACAGACCATTTCTTCATTTGTGTACTCTAACATCATACCTGGCATAAAATGTGTGCTCCGAGATGTTCGATGTATGAGTGACTGAATGAATGGTTGAATGAATAATTGTCTTTAAAAGGAATCTTCCATTCAAAGGTGGCTCGGCATGAGCAATGAAAAATTGTATCAAGCTTGTTTAAAGTTTGCTTTGCACATTACTTGTCTATAAAATATTTATAGGTATCAGTAAGAATCTCTGTTTTTGGAACACCAGCAGAATATTTACCACTTTTAGTAAGCCACTAGTTTTAAATAAATGCATAAAAATTTATTTGTAATGGTAAATATTTTTGTTTAATTCCCTATGATTACATTTAATGTGCTAATAATGTTATTATACACAACAAAGGGCTGTGGGTCTTTCACATGTCACCAGTAAGACCTTGGGCGCCATACAGGTGCTCTCTGTTACATATTATTGCAGGCCGGATGGACTCTTTTCCTCCAAATGGAAAAATAAATTAGGACCCAATTATAACATTTTACAGGTTTTTCCCCCCCTTCATGTGAGACAAGAGCTCAAGGATTTTTGTAAAAGGAAAGGTAAATAAAGGTAGAAGAGAAAAAGAATGCACTGGAAGCAAGAGATAGGCCAGAATCCTTCTAACCACCTAACTCTGCACACAGCATGTAGTTTTTCTTCATTGTCCTGATCTGAATAAGGAGTGAAATATTGATTCTGATATGGGAGAAAGGGATACGACCGGAGGCGAGACTGTGTTGTGTAGTATTTCAAAGAGGCTTTTAATTTTAAGCCTCTTTTTCAAGTGCATAGAAACAACGTAAACTGGTGAGTTGTCATGGTGTTTAACACAAATACATAATCAAGATAGAACTGAGATTTCTTTTATTCCCAAAGTGAAATTTTCGCTGAAGTACCTTTTCAACCCTATTATTATAACCAAATAGCTAAAACCTCCAATCTGGTCATTTTCAAAGATCTTTCCAAAGAGAAATAATTTTAAAGGCCATTCGAGAAAAATTCCCTCTCCTTTATTCTTTTTTCTTTGTCAGAGTTGGGAATGGAAAATAACTACTTGTAACAGTATCTGCCCTAAATTCATAAAGCTGTTCATCTTCTGAGCACTGAAACCAGTAAGCTGGAAATTAATTACAGCTTAAAAGAAAACAACAAATGGACATGAATAATAATCACGATATACAGGACCTTAAAATGGTCTCCAGGCATACACCCACAGTTCATTCCTTACAGCAGGAGAATTTTTTCTAATTAAGAAACACAATGGGACTTCCCTGGTGGCGCAGTGGTTGAGAGTCTGCCTGCCGATGCAGGGGACACGGGTTCGTGCCCCGGTCCAGGAAGATCCCACGTGCCGCAGAGCGGCTGGGCCCGTGAGCCATGGCCGCTGAGCCTGCGCTCCGCAATGGGAGAGGCCACAGCAGTGAGACGCCCGCGTACCGCAAAAAAAATAAAATAAAATAAACACAATGACTAAAGCCACATCTCTCCACACAGCATTTGACTGCAATTTCTTTTTTTTTTCCTTTTATGTGACATATCAGTTTAAAATAGATGAATAGGTACCCAAACAATGGAAGGCTATGGTAACAAAAGCCATACAAACACCATATGCTCATGGGTGTTTAAATCCTTTTATATCAGGGAGCCTGGATTATTGTCTCTCAACTAGTGTAAAATATATTGAGTCATCTTCCTGGAAAGTAACATTCAAGTTGTAACATTTTGCACCCATGAAGAGCCTCGTTGAATTTTTTTCAGGCTGTTAATAAAATATTACAGCAGTCTAGTTTAAAGATCACTGAAGTAGAGACTATAACTTATCACAGCTCTGGCTAAATTTCAAAATACACATGATGAATGAGCATGAGTGAGGGGTCCAATAGAAAGAGCATTTTCCTGTCTAATTTTTTTAAATTGCTGAGCAATAATAACAACACTAAAAAAGATGACAATAGTATAACAGCATTTTTCAAGCACTTACTATTACCAGGCAACCTTCTTCTATTACTCTTGTCAACAACTATGAGGCAGATATCATTAACTCATTTTGTAAATGAGGAAACTGAGAACACAATAGCCATTACCAATATCAACATCATTCCAGATTCTCCATACGATGGGAAAAATAACTGTGATGGCAACGATTCAGCTTTACCTCTACATTTTAGAAAGCCTTAAGGGGTAAATTTATTTACATACCATATGATGTGGTATACAGCTGTATACACCTAGGTATGTCTATTATAAAATGTTGAGGATTCATGTATTTGAACCACTAATATTTCACAAATTTTAGGCAACTTTGAAAGGTAACTGAGCTGATTTTACACAGGATAAGCATTAGAATGTGTCCCTTTAACCTGAATTAGCAGAAGCTGAAGCTGTAGTCACATTGCAGTCTAGAATTGCATGACACGTGGAAAACTGATACGGTTTTAAGTAGATCATTTAAAAAGAAATGTTTCAGGAAGACGAGTGTTATTATCACCGGCTAGAAACAGAAATTACCAATAGAAATCAGAGCTCTTGGCAATTTCTTTTCATAAATGAATTGGTTGTTCTATCTATTTACTTAAATAAATGATTTATTAAACTGTAATAGATACATGATAAAACAGTAATTAATTGATTAAAAATATTAATAGATAAATAAAATTTATTAAAGTAAATAATACAATTTATTCTCTCAAGATTTACTTAAGTTGCATGTGTGCTTTTCAAGGGTAAGCATTAATATATGGAATCAAAATTAAGACAGTAGGATTAAATTCCCTTTAACAAAGGAAGAGACTTGTATATAACTCTGTTTAATCTGTTGTTTTTAAAATGTGCTTGAAAAGACAGACTTGAAAATATTGGTCTTGCTTTTCTTCAGGCACCTTTAGTTGTTACTTATTAGGATGATAGTTCCACATGTTAGTTTAAAAGCTATTGGCACTCAACCTGGGTGGTGTTTCTCCACTAGAATAACTTTCCTTAGGAAATTCCAATTCTGGGTGTTCATCTGATTCCACATGCATGAATGCTTCAATGCTCTCCTACCAGTTATCACTTAAGCTCCTATTAGCCAGTATAACTCAAGCAGAAGAATTCAATGCTGTCTTTGAAGATCACCTAACTTACAGTTTGAAAAGACATTGTATTGTCACCCCTCCTTCCAAAAAAAATGTGCAATTAACTGGTTAGAAATCAGCTCAGATTTGTTAAGTTTGAAGGAAGGTATAAGGAGCAAAACTATGACATAGAAACCATTTCACACCTCTGTTCAACAGACATTTGGAAACCTAGGTTGAAGCACAGAAAAAAAGGAATGCAATAGTCCCGTGACCTCCACAATCAGCTCTCAGCATATATTCCCAAACGTAACTTATCTGTTCTGCTTTAGGCAGGTGTGTGTGTGTGTGTGTGTGTGTGTGTGTGCGTGTGTGTGTGTGTGTGTGTGTTGAAAGCCCATGGGATCCTACTCAGATGATGAAGATAATGGAGGAAGGCATCTCAATGTCCTTAGGTACTGGGAGCAAGGCTTAATTAAAGACTCAAAAGTTCAGACCTCACTTAATTCCCTCATCTTGTGTTAAATATGAGAGCCATTACCAGACTGATGGGCAAGACTTGATATACGTTAAAAATCACAACATTTATTAATTTAAACATTTCAACCTGACTGCCTACAGAATCCCTTCAGATGTTGCCCATACATTCATTGGTCAATTCCATGAATACAGAAAAGTATAATCTGCAGTTCACAGAGGCTCCGTCTTCTCATGCAGTTCCCATTTCTTCCCATTTTCCTCCCAGAGATTCTGCCTTCCATGGGCCTTCATGTTATTCTGTCTGTTGTCACAGAATTTGTTCAACCAGTACCCACACTACACTGGTCATCTGGCTTTGGTTTTATCTACCTGTTTTCCACTTATCTCTCCCTCTCCCTAATTCTCAATATTTTTCATTCTTCCAGATCTTTCGTATCTACAATATGCTGTCAAGAATAATGGGACAGAGTTGGGTTATGGGTGGGGAGGGAGAGGTAGTTTAAAAATGTCCCCCCAGGAGCCTGACGCATCTCTTCCTCCAGCCTTGAGAACACTGCTTCACTTTGGGACATTCATACCAGGAGATGTTACCTATGATGGTATGGATGTTTTAAAGTGAGGGCAGAGGAAAAATGATTCCATTAATTTTTGTAGCAGAATTCATTGAGTGAGCTCTTGAGGCCTCATTTCTTTTAAAGTTGGAAAGTAGGGATGCAGAAAGGGACTATTTCTACTTACCAATCAGAGATAACTCAGTAATGATTTAAAATAGCCTCTTTGGGTAAATATCTTCCTCCTCCCCAAGACGCAGGACAGGGGAAGCTTACCTTCATGGCAACCGAAATGGGAAGAGGCCTTGTGTCAATGCCTTCTCTAGTCCTCCCTGGCCTCTATTGATACATCCTTCTTTCCACCTTTTCCCCAGGATTGAGTGTTGACTTAAGTACGGTACAGTTGATCCTGAGTTCCTTGATCTGGTCCTCATGTCATCAGATTAACCAGTGAATATATCAAACAGTTGCAGGGAGATTGGGTCATAAAAAAGCAAGACTGGAGGGATTTTTTTTTTCCCTTACCATAACTAAACTTTAAAAAATTATGATAATGATAGCAAGCAAATCATTCATGCCCAGTGCAGTTTGTTCAGGCTCTTCAGGGCCTTCAGAAACACAGGCAGAGAATCTCTTTTACTCTACCTACCCTACACACAATCTAATAATTCCCAAGCCAGTCACATGAACCACATTTCATTTGTTTTGTGTGGTTTTGCCCTCCTGGAGAGTTCTGTAGAAAAACACCTTCTGATTTACTGTCAAATTTTTTCCCTGCCTTATTACTTGTATTCTCAAACAGAGCAGAGATTGTAGGTGGGGGAGTAAAGGGCATGTGTTTGGGAAAGTCTTACCTCTATTGCCTTGAACATATTAGAGATATTTTAAATTCCTAGCTAACTCTTATATCTCAATCACCTATACATATGTTTCTATTGTCTACTTTTTCTTTTGATTTTTGATTATGTTTTCTTGGGGTGTTTGAGGCATACTTAGTAATTTTTTGGGTTTTTTTTTGCTGTGTTGGGTCTTCATCGCTGCACAGGGGCTTTCTCCAGTTGCAGCGAGCGGGGGCTCTTCATTGCCATGCGTGTGCTTCTCATTGCAGTGGCTTCTCTTGTTGCAGAGCACGGGCTCGAGGCACGTGGGTTTCAGTAGTTGCAGCACGCGGGCTCAGCAGTTGCGGCATGTGGGCCCTAGAGCACAGGCTTCGTAGTCGTGGCGCATGGGCTTAGCTGCTCCACGGCATGTGGGATCTTCCTGGACCAGGGATCGAACCCGTGTCCCCTGCATTGGCAGGCGAATTCTCAACCACTGCGCCACCAGGGAAGTCCAGTAACTTTTTATTAAATGTTGACTATTTTGTATAGGAGACTGTAGAAGATCCAGGTGATGTATCCTGCTCTATAATGGATTCATCATTCCCTTCACTAGGCAGACAACACAGTAATTCATCTTAATTTAATCGGGGACTGTTGCATGTTGAGACTGGGTTGCAGGCCTGGAAATGGTCTATCTCTAGTTCACTCTGGTTCTCAAGAGTTTTCAGCTGTAAGTCTGATGTTTCTTTGAGGCCATTTCTCCTGCAGCTCTCACAAGACTGCCAAAACTTTGCATTGCTTTGCAGAGGCTTCCTACTTAGGTCTTTAGCATCCTGCCCCGTGTAGCCCCCCAAGTTAGCCTTTTCTCTGGATAGTAAACATCTCTGTGCTTGAATTTCCCCAGATATCTACCCAAAACCATACTGGTTTCACCCAGTACCCTAAGTAAAATGCTGAGATTCTCAGCCCCCTCCCCATACCAAATTGGCAAACATTGCCCTGATTCAAAACGGCTGTAAAAGTCAGCTCATTTCCATGAAGAAGTTATACCCTATCCATTTCTCATTGCCTGCCAGTACACTCATACTGATTACCTGGTATTTAATCCTGCTTTTCTACTTGGTCTCAACAGAAATTCTGGTCTGCTACAAACTACTCCACCCGGATAAGCAGAAGCTAACATGTAACTGAATAGTTTGAATGATATACTTTGGCAGGTTCAAACTGTTGAAATAGTAATTTTGAAATATGACTTTTTTTAAAGTTTGATACACATCAAAACTATTTTTTTCCCCAAGAAGTTCTTTGATTTCATGGTTCTCTTTTTCTGAGATCAGTGGGGAAATATTAGTGGATGATTGATATACAACCAGTTTTCAAATATTATTCAACTCTGTAAACCTGTAAATCTTCATTAAATTTAATTGAAACATGATTGAAAAAATAAAAAATGTATTTCTAAACTATTTTGATATCTTCTCTAGCTTAATTCCAAAATTAATTTCTCTCATAGACAAATGTATTGATTTGTCTATGAGAGAAATTATTTATTCTAGAAAAAGTATAATTATTTATACTAGAAAAAGAGTCAGAAGAAATCTTCAAATAATAGTACTAAAAACTATACAAGAAATTAAATTATTATTTTTCTTTACTTATTTTATTTTTCATGGGGGAAGAAGGGGCAGTGTAGTGTGGTTGAGAGGAGAGGCCCAGGGGACTTTCTTTGCCCCTTTACCCCCTTTTTATATCCCAAAGGAAAGTAGAGGGAAGCTGCCTCTGCCTTGAAATGAGGCTATGTGCTTCAAACCTGGGGACAGGGGTAAGAGAGGATCTGTGCTTTGGGCAACCTGAGCCAGAAGCAGAGGGGTATTGGGGAGGATACATGATGCTTATTGCTTTGTATGTTTCACTGGGAAGGAGGGCACCACCGACAGTAGCTCACAGATTTGTAAACTGAGCCTACTGGCTTCAAGAGGGGAGCAATGAAGTCAAATTAAATATGAGTCATTTGTGCAAAAATAACAAACAAATATATACAAGATATAAATAGTTCCATTTGAAAGAACTTCATAATTATCTTTAGTAAAATATCAAACTAAAACTCTGGCAAAGAATCAGGTAAACCCTACTTTTAGCTCAGATATTTATGATGTGAAATGGCTTGGCGTGCATAGGAAGGTAGATAAATAGTTCATATTCTAATCCTTCTCTCTCTCTCTCCTTCTCTCTCTCTCACTCTTTTTCTCTTCTCTGCCAGGTTCCATGGTAAGTGCATATAACATTGTACCATTAATCCACAGGCAAATCATACAAAAATACCTTATCCAATAGTTTCTCAAGTGTTAAAAATGCCTTTTATTCTTCAGCCTCTAAAGGAGAAGACAGTTTAGGGTAAGTTAAAAGGCACTGTAAACATACTAGAAAATATTACAATGACAATAGTGATAATTCTGTTATACAATATGTTTGGAGATTAGGGGATTTCTATGTTCACTCTCTACCTGTCTCCACCCCACCCCAAAAAATAGTTTACAGAGATTTATAATGATCTTAGGTGAAAATAAATATCCAGTTCAGCCTCAGGGGAAAATAATTTAGGAGCAGTCTCATATTCATGCCTCAGGTTCTATTGAGGTAAGAGTGGCAAATATTAATTATTCATGCATTACCCATGGTGCACCCATTTTATGGATCATGCACTATGTGACTGGTTATATATGATAACAGTGAAAATAGATTAGCTATCCCTCTTTGTGTGGATATTCTCCCATTTGACCAACTGCTCTCCAGGACACAAAATTCCCAGAAAATAAATATCCTGAGATTCAATTTTTATGTAAATATTAGTCGCCAACTTTTGAAATTTAAGAAGAAAAATGATGTGTGTGTGCGCATGCGAATGTAAACAAAGCTTCACAAGGTAAAGCAAAGCATCAATTATTAGAAGTCATTAGTATGCTTTATATATGAATATGATGTTTATAATTTGCTCATGATAGAGTATATATGCTATATGTAACACCATAATAGCTACCCTTTGTAGACAACTTATATGCTAAATGATGCATTAGTTCCTAACAAATGTTGCTTTGTTAATCCTTCAGTCATCCCTATGAGGAATGAACTGGATGAAAAACACAAGATCCATCAACGTAAAATAACTTACTGAAAGTTTCTTCAGCAAAGAAGGAACAGTTAGGATTTGAGCTTATATGTCCTCAACTCTAAAACACAGGTCCTGTCTACCATGCCATTTCACTTCTTGAGCTTGGAGCACCCTCCCAGGAAAGTCAGATAGCAGTTCTGAGCTCTTACTCCCAAGCTCCTATGAAGCACAACCCATTTTATTCACCTTTATAATTCCCCAGGAAAGAGCCTAGTATTTTCCCCTAGTAGGAACTCAACAAGTGTTGACTAAATGGATGAATGAACGTCTAACAATAGTCCATCCTCATAAACTTCTTTTTCGGGAAGCTCATCACATAGACTTTAAAGTATTTCCTTAGCATCAGATAAAGGAAGCATCTATCTACCTATTAGACTGCTTCATCAGTGCCAGCCCAGGTACCAGTTTTACCACAGCAACATGAAATATATACATCATTGGCTCAGTGCCAGCATGGTCACCCAACTACCTATACCAGACTCCAATGGAGTAGACTGACCTTGGACATACTTAGAGCACCAGTAAAGTAGCATTACCAAGAGAATAATTCTCTAGGAAAACCTTGCATTTTATCACTGTATTGTGTTACATAAGTGAAATCTCATTGATCTTAAGAAATGTACACTGAAGTAATAAATGGTAATGAGACATGATACATGCAACCTAACCCACAAATAACTCTGAAAAAAATAAATAATATAAATGTATATATGTGTATGTGTCTCTGTATACCTGTCTACACTACACACACGCACACACACACACACAATTATAAATAAGGGCAAAATGTTTAAAATTGGTAAATCTGGGTAAAGGGCAATTGAGAGTTCTTGATATTATTCTTACAACTCATCTATAAATTTAAAATTATTTCCAAAAAGTTAATTAGTTCATTTTATTTTTTTTAATATCTTTATTGAGTATAACTGCTTTACAATGTTGTGTTAGTTTCTGCTGTATAACAAAGTGAATCAGCTATATGTATACATATATCCCCGTATCCCCTCCCTCTTGTGTCTCCCTCCCACCCTCCTTATCCCACCCCTCCAGGTGGTCACAAACCACTGAGCTGATCTCCCTGTGCTATGCACCTGCTTCCCACAAGCTATCTATTTTACATTTGGTAGTGTATATATGTCAATGCTACACTCTCACTTCATCCCAGCTTACCCTTCCCCCTCCCCGTGCCCTCAAGTCCAGTCTCTACGTCTGCATCTTTATTCCTATCCTGCCCCTACGTTCCTCAGAACCTTTTTTTTTTTTGATTCTATATATGTATGTTTTAGCATACAGTATTTGTTTTACTCTTTCTGACTTACTTCACTCTGTATGACAGACTCTAGGTCTATCCACCTCACTACAAACAACTCAATTTTGTTTCTTTTTATGGCTGAATAATATTCCATTGTATATATGTGCCATGTCTTCTTTATCCATTCATCTGTCAGTGGACACTTATGTTTCTTCCATGTCCTGGCTACTATAAATAGTGCTGCAATGAACATTGTGGTACATGACTCTTTTTGAATTATGGTTTTCCCAGGGTATATGCCCAGTAGTGGGATTGCTGGGTCGTATGGTAGCTCTATTTTTAGTTTTTTAAGAAACCTTCATACTGTTCTTCACAGTGGCTGTATCAGTTTACATTCCCACCAACAGGGCAAGAGGGTTCCCTTTTCTCCACACCCTCTCCAGCACTTATTGTTTGTAGATTTTTTGATGATGGCCATTCTGACCAGTGTGAAGTGGTACCTCACTGTGGTTTGGATTTCCATTTCTCTAATGGTTAGTGATGTTGAGCATCCTTTCATGTGCTTCTTGGCCATCTATGTGTCTTCTTTGGAAAAATGTCTATTTAGGTCTTCTGCCCATTTTTGCATTGGGTTGTTTGTTTTTTTGATATTGAGTTTCATGAGGTGCTTGTATGTTTTGCAGATTAATACTTTGTCAGTTGCTTCATTTGCAAATCTTTTCTCCCATTCTGAGGGTTGTCTTTTCATCATGTTTATGGTTTCCTTTGATGTGCAAAAGCTTTTAAATTTCATTAGGTCCCATTTGTTTATTTTTGTTTTTATTTCCATTTCTCTAGGAGGTGGGTCAAAAAGGATCTTGCTGTGATTTATGTCATAGCGTATTCTGCCTGTACTTTCCTCTAATAGTTTTATAGTGTCTGCCCTTACATTTAGGTCTTTAATCCATTTTGAGTTTATTTTTGTGTATTGTGTTAGGAAGTGTTCTAATTTCATACTTTTACATGTACCTGTCTAGTTTTCCCAGCACCACTTATTGAAGAGGCTTTTCTCCACTGTATATTCTTGCCTCCTTTATCAAAGATAAGGTAACCAAAGGTGTGTGGGTTTACCTCTGGGCTTTCTACCCTGTTCCATTGATCTCTATTTCTGCTTTTGGGCCAGTACCATGCTGTCTTGATCACTGTAGCTTTGTAGTATAGTCTGAAATCAGGGAGTCTGATTGCTCCAGCTCCATTTTTCTTTCTCAAGATTGCTTTGGCTATTCGGGGGTCTCTTGTGTTTCCATACAAATTGGGAAATTTTTTGTTCTAGTTCTGTGAAAAATGCCATTGGTAGTTTGATAGGGATTGCATTGAATGTGTAGATTGCTTTGGGTAGTATAGTCATTTTCACAATGTTGATTCTTCCAATCCAAGAACATGGTATATCTCTCCATCTGTTTGTATCATCTTTAATTTCTTTCATCAGTGTCTTATAGTTTTCTGCATAGAGGTCTTTTGTCTCCTTAGGTAGGTTGATTCCTAGGTATTTTATTCTTTTTGTTACAGTGGTAAATGGGAGTGTTTTCCTCAATTTCTCTTTCAGATTTTTCATCATTAGTGTATAGGAATGCAAGAGATTTCTGTACATTAATTTTGTATCCTGCTACTTTACCAAATTCATTGATTAGCTCTAGTATTTTTCTGGTAGCATCTTTAGGATTCTCTATGTATAGTATCATGTCATCTGCAAACAGTGACAGTTTTACTTCTTCTTTTCCAATTTGGATTCCTTTTATTTCTTCTTCTTCTCTGACTGCCGTGGCTAAAACTTCCAAAACTATGTTGAATAACATTGACGAGAGTGGGCAACCATGTGTTGTTCCCAGTCTTAGAGGAAATGGTTTCAGTTTCTCACCACTAAGAACAATGTTAGCTGTGGGTGTGTCATATATGGCCTTTATTTTTATTTTTTTTAACATCTTTATTGGGGTATAATTGCTTTACAATGGTGTGTTAGTTTCTGCTTTATAACAAAGTGAATCAGTTATCCATATACATATGTTCCCATATGTCTTCCCTCTTGCGTCTCCCTCCCTCTCACCCTCCCTATCCCACCCCTCCAGGCTGTCACAAAGCACCGAGCCAATATCCCTGTGCCATGCGGCTGCTTCCCACTAGCTATCTACCTTACTACGTTTGTTAGTGTGTATATGTCCATGACTCTCTCTCACCCTGTCACAGCTCACCCTTCCCCCTCCCCATATCCTCAAGTCCGTTCTCCAGTAGGTCTGCGTCTTTATTCCTGTCTTACCCCTAGGTTCTTCATGACATTTTTTTTCTTAAATTCCATATATATGTGTTAGCATATGGTATCTGTCTTTTTCTTTCTAACTTACTTCACTCTGTATGACAGTCTCTAGGTCTATCCACCTCATTACAAATAGCTCAATTTCCTTTCTTTTTATGGCTGAGTAATATTCCATTGTATATATGTGCCACATCTTCTTTATCCATTCATCCGATGATGGGCACTTAGGTTGTTTCCATCTCCAGGCTATTGTAAATAGAGCTGCAATGAACATTTTGGTACATGACTCTTTTTGAATTTTGGTTTTCTCATATATGGCCTTTATTATGCTGAGGTAGTTTCCCTCTATGCCTACTTTCTGGAGAGTTTTTATCATAAATGGGTGTTGAATTTTGTTGAAAGCTTTTTCTGCATCTATTGAGGTTATCATATGGTTTTTACCCTTCAATTTGTTAATATGGTATATCACATTGATTGATTTGCATATACTGAAGAATCCTTGCATTCCTGGGATAAACCCCACTTGCTCATGGTGTATGATCCTTTTAATGTGCTGTTGGATTCTGTTTGCTAGTATTTTGTTGAGGATTTTTGCATCTATGTTCATCAGTGATATTGGCCTGTAGTTTTTTTTGTGACATCTTTGTCTGGTGTATTTGTCTGGTTCTGGTACCAGAGTGATGGTTGGCCTTGTAAAATGAGTTTGGGAGTGTTCCTCCCTCTGCTGTATTTTGCAAGAGTTGGAGAAGGATAGGTGTTACCTCTTCTCTAAATGTTTGATAGAATTCACTTGTGAAGCCATCTGGTCCTGGGCTTTTGTTTGTTGGAAGATTTTTATTTTTATTTATTTATTTTTTTTGCAGTACGCGGGCCTCTCACTGTTGTGGCTTCTCCCGTCCCGGAGCACAGGCTCCGGACACACAGGCTCAGCGGCCATGGCTCACGGGCCCAGCCGCTCCGCGGCATGTGGGATTCTCCCAGACCTGGGCACTAACCTGTGTCCCCTGCATCGGCAGGCAGACACTCAACCACCATGCCACCAGGGAAGCCCCTGTTGGAAGATTTTTTTTTTCCTTTTGCGGTACGCGGGCCTCTCACTGTTGTGGCCTCTCCCGTTGCAGAGCACAGGCCCCGGATGCGCAGGCCCAGCGGCCACGGCTCACGGGCCCAGCCGCTCCACGGCATGTGGGATCCTCCCGGACCGGGTCACAAACCCACGTCCCCTGCATCGGAGGCGCACTCTCAACCACTGCGCCACCAGGGAAGCCCTGGAAGATTTTTAATCATAGTTTCAATTTCAGTGCTTGTGATTGGTCTGTTTATATTTTCTGTTTCTTCCTGGTTCAGTCTTGGAAGGTTGTACTTTTCTAAGAATTTGTCCATTTCTTCCAGGTTGTCCATTTTATTGGCATAGAGTTGCTTGTAGTAATCTCTCATGATCCTTTGTATTTCTACAGTGCCAGTTGTTACTTCTCCTTTTTCATTTCTAATTGTATTGAGTTGAGTCTTCTCCCTTTTATTCTTGATGAGTCTAGCTAATGGTTCATTAATTTTATCTTCACAAAGAACCAACTTTTTGTTTTACTGATCTTTGCTATTGTTTCCTTCACTTCTTTTTCATTTATTTCTGATCTGATCTTTATGATTTCTTTCCATCTGCTAACTTTGGAGTTTTTTTGTTCTTCTTTCTCCAATTGCTTTAGGTGTAAGGTTAGGTTGTTTATTTGAGATGTTTCTTATGTCTTGAGGTAGGATTGTATTGCTATAAATTCCCTCTTAGAACTGCTTCTGCTGCATCCCATAGGTTTTGGGTCTTCATTTCTTCATTGTCATTTGTTTCTAGGTATATTTTGTTTTCCTCCTTGATTTCTTCAGTGATCTCTTGGTAATTTAGTAGCATATTATTTAGCCTCCATCGGTTTGTACTTTTTACAGTTTTTTTTTCTGTAATTGGTATCTAGTCTCACAGCATTGTGGGTGCAAAAGACACTTGATACGATTTCTGTTTTCCTAAATTTGCCGAGGCTTGATTTGTGACCCAAGATATGATCTATCCTGGAGAATGTTCCATGAGCACTTGAGAAGAAAGTATATTCTGTTGTTTTTAGATGTACTGTCCAATAAATATCAATCAAGTCCATCTTGTTAAATGTGTCATTTAAAGCTTGTGTTTCCTTATTTACTTTCATTTTGGATGATCTGTCCATTGGTGAAAGTGGGGTGTTAAAGTCCCCTACTATTACTGTCGATTTCCCCTTTTATGGCTGTTAGCATTTGCCTTATGTATTGAGGTACTCCTATGTTGGGTACATAAATATTTACAACTGTTATGTCTTCTTCTTGGATTAACACCTTCTTGATCATTATATAGTGTCCTTCTTTGTCTCTTGTCTTTATTTTAAAGTCTACTTTGTCTGATATGAGTATTGCTACTCCAGCTTTCTTTTGATTTTCATTTGCATAGAATATCTTTTCCCACTCCCTCACTTTCAGTCTGTTATGTGTCACTAGGTCTGAAGTGGGTCTCTTGTAGACAGCGTATATACAGGTCTTGTTTTTGTATCCATTCAGCCAGTCTGTGTCTTTTGGTTAGAGCACTTAATCCATTTACATTTAAGGTAATTATCAATATGTATGTTCCTATTACCATTTTCTTAATTGTTTTGGGTTTGTTTTTGTAGGTCTTTTCCTTCTCTTGTGTTTCCTGCCTAGAGAAGTTCCTTTAGCATTTCTTGTAAAGCTGGTTTGGTGGTGCTGAATTCTCTTAACTTTTGCTAGTCCGTAAAGGTTTTAATTTCACCACTGAATGTGAATGAGATCCTTGCTGGGTAGAGTAATCTTGGTTTTAGGTTTTTCCCTTTCATCACTTTAAATATGTCCTGCCACTCTCTTCTGGCTTGCAGAGTTTCTGATGAGAGATCAGCTGTTAACCTTATGGGGATTCCCTTGTGTGTTATTTGTTGCTTTTCCCTTGCTGCTCTTAATATTTTTTCTTTGTATTTAATTTTTGACTGTTTGATTCATATGTGTCTTGGCATGTTTTTCCTTGGATTTATCCTGTATGGGACTGTCTGCACTTCCTGGACTTTACTATTTCCTTTCCCATGTTAGGGAAGTTTGCAACTGTAAGCTCTTTAAATATTTTCTCAGTCCCTTTCTTTTTCTCTTCTTCTTCTGGGACACCAATAATCCGAATGTTGGTGCATTTAATGTTGTTCCAGGTCTCTGAGACTGTCCTCAATTCCTTTCATTCTCTTTTCTTTATTCTGCTCTGTGGCAGTTATTTCCACTAATTTATCTTCCAGGTCACTTATCCGTTCTTCTGCCTCAGTTAATCTCCTATTGATCCCTTCTGGAGCATTTTTAATTTCATTTATTGTGTTGTTCATCATTGTTTCTTTGCTCTTTAGTTCTTCTAGGTCCTTGTTCAATGTTTCTTGTATTTTCTCCATTCTATTTCCACAATTTTGGATCATCTTTAGTATCATTACTCTGAATTCTTCTTCAGGTAGACTGCCTATTTCTTCCTCATTTGTTTGGTCTGGTGGGTTTTTACCTTGCCCCTTCATCTGCTGCATGTTTCTCTGTCTTCTCATTTTGTTTAACTTACTGTGTTTGGGGTCTCCTTTCTGCAGGCTGCTGGTTTGTAGCTCCTATTGGTTTTGGTTTCTGCCCCCAGTGGGTGAGGGTGGTTCAGTGGGTTGTGTAGGCTTCCTGGTGGAGGGGACTAGTGCCTGTGTTCTGGTGGGTGAGACTGGATCTTGTCCTTCTGGTGGGCATGGCCACATCTGGTGGTGCATTTTGGGGTGTCTGTGAACTTAATATGACTTTAGGCAGCCTCTCTGCTAATGGGTGGGGTTGTGTTCCTGTCTTGCTATTTGTTTGGCATGGGGCGTCCAGCACTCGAGCTTGCTGGCTGTTGGGTGGAGCTGTGTCTTAGTGTTGAGATGGAGATCTTTGGGAGACCTCTCGCTGATTGATATTATATGGGGTTGGGAGGTCTCTGGTTGTCCAATGTCCTGAACTTGGCTCTCCCACCTCAGAAGCTCTGGCCTGACACCTGGCTGGAGCACCGAGACCATACCAGCCACATGGCTGGGAAGGAAAGGAAGAAAAAAAACACAACCAACAAGTAGAACCCCAATCCAAATCGTAAAAGCAAAAGTAAACAGACAAAATCACACAAATAAACATACACACACGGTCATGAAAAGAAAACAAACAACAACAACAACAAAAATACAAACTGTCAGCACCCTCGGACAGAGGGTAAAAGCAAACCTAAACAGACAAAATCACATAAAGAAACATACACATACACATTCACAAAAAGAAAAAAAAATTTTTTAATATTAAAAAAAATTAAAAATAAAGAAAGAGAGCAACCAAACCAATAAATCCACCAATGATAACAAGCACTAAAAACTAAGATAAACATAAAAACCAGAAGCAAATTAGATACAGAAAGCAAACCCCAAGTCTACAGTTGCTCCCAATGTCCACCACCTCAATTTTGGGAACATTCGTTGTCTATTCAGGTATTCCACAGACTCAGCGTTCATTAAGTTGATTGTGGAGATTTAATCTGCTGCTCCTGAGGCTGCATGAAGAAGTTTCCCTTTCTCTTCTTTGTTCACACAGCTCCTGGGGTTCAGCTTTGCTTTTGGCTTTGCCAAAACCTAAAGGCTCTTCCCCGCCCAGACAGGAGGGTGTTACAGCAGCAGCTAATTAGGGCTCTCTTGCTCACTCAGGCCAGGGAGAGGGAGGGGTACAGTAGTCATAATTCGAATGCAGGATGAGCCTGCAGTGGCAGAGGCTGGCATGACATCGCTAAAGCCTGAGGTGTGCTGTGTGTTCCCCCGGGGAAGTTGTTCCTGGATCACGGGAGCCTGGCAGTGGCGGGCTGCACAGGCTCCCTGGAGGGGAGGTGTGGATAGCGACCCGTGCTTGCCACGCAGGCATCTTGGTGTCAGCAGCAGCAGCATGAGCATTTCATGCCCGTCTCTGGGGTCTGTGCTGATCGCCCATCTCTGGAGCTCATTTAGGCGGTGCTCTGAATCCCCTCTCCTCACGCACCCTGAAACAATGGTCTCTTGCCTCTTAGGCAGGTCCAGACCTTTTCCCAGACTCCCTCCTGGCTAGCTGTGGCGCACTAGCCCCCTTCAGGCTGTCTTCACACAGCCAACCCCAGTCCTCTCCCTGGGATCTGAACTCCGAAGCCCGAGCCTCAGCTCCTAGCCCCGCCCGCCCCAGTGGGTGAGCAGACAAGCCTCTCGGGCTGGTGAGTGCTGGTCGGCACTGATCCTCTGTGAGGGAATCTCTCAGCTTTGCCCTTTGCCCCTATTGCTGTGTTAGTGCGTGGAAACTTTTCCTCCTTCACAGCTCCCTCCTAGACATGCAGGTCCCGTCCCTATTCTTTTGTCTCTGTTTTTTCTTTTTTCTTTTGCCCTCCCCAGGTACATGGAGAGTTTCTTGCCTTTTGGGAGGTCTGAGGTCTTCTGCCAGTGTTCAGTAGGTGTTCTGTAGGAGTTGTTCCACATGTAGATGTATTTCTGATGTATTTGTGGGGAGGAAGGTGATGTCCACGTCTTACCCCTACGCCATCTTGAAGGTCTCAATTGGTTCATTTTAAAGATACATCTCCTACCTCTGGGTAGATATAACTTTAAAACATGTTTGAGGAAAGTTAATCATTTAAAGGGTAAATCAAAGGATAAGAAATCTTTGTGGTTACTGTTCATTAATTGTGTGACTTTCTGCAAACAAAGCACTAAACTGTTCAATATATTTTTCTTCATTTGGAAACTGCAAGTGCGATAACCATTTACCTTGTGTATTATGGGGGAGGCAGTGGAGTGAGGTAGAAAGAACTCTGAGAGTTGCAAGATGTGGTTGAAAGCACTGATTCGCTGTGTGACCATGAGCAAGTCATTTCACCTGCATGAGACTCCATTTCTTCATCAGCAAAATAAGGATATTAGATGAGAGCATATTGGGAAGGCTGTCCATCTCTATCCTTCTACAATTCTGAGTTATAGTTTAAGAAATAAAATGTTAAAGTCTAAGAAGTAAGAGCCATATCAACAGAATTAAAGAGATGGCCGAAGTTGGGGGAAAAATTTTTTTTTCTTTATACATCTGTACAGTCTCAGCCTCTTAGGTAAATAGAAACTTGGATTACTTTTATAGAAGGACAGAGCAGTGTTTGCAAAGAAACAGAACTTTCTCTCAGAATGCCAGTGAATTTGGCAGACTGACTGCATTTGTGTTTCAAGAAGAAATGTAGCCAAATGTCTCTGAAGTACATTGAAACATGACTTGCCCTACCCTCATATTCCTCCCACAACAAATGAGTTACTGTTTTTACAATCAAATTAGATTAAGGATTTTTGAGAAGTACAGTTGTGTCCTCATGGACCACACTTGTAAAGAGAGCAAGTTGTATCATTATCACTTCCCCCAAAAGCTCTGATTTTTCTGATGCTTTTGGTTCTGAATGAGCCACACTTTATGTCAACAAAGAATCAGGGAAATTATTTATTTCTCAACAAAAACTAAAGTAAAAGAGACCAGGATAGGCACATCATAAATATTGTTGAATGAGAGTAGCAAACAATAAAAATAGGAAAAACAAAACAAAACAAAAGACAGAATAAGGATGCCACAGTGTCTGGAGAAGCATTCCATAGTGAAGTCAATCTGTAGAAAGCTAGCTTATATTTAGGTGACTCCCAACTAAACTGTCTAAGTTTCTGTAATATGGTACAGCAGGAAAAAAGAGGTAATTTTGAATTTTTCAATAAATGTACAATAAAATAAGATACAGTCATCTGTTTGTCCAGTTAAAAAATATTAACTGTATGCTTACTCTGTGTCTAGAACATTCTGAATATATAGCAGTGAACTAGCATACAAGGTGTAGTCTCTCAGGGAGCTTATATTCTGTTGGATAAAAGGTATATATGAATGAAATATATATATATATATATACACACACACACATATATACATATGAGTAAATATATCTGTGATAAGTGGTATGGTGAGATTTAAAATAGATATATGACTGAGCGTTGTTACTTTAATTCATTAGAGAAGGTTTCTTTAGGAATAGACATTTAAGTTATGATCTGAGTAACATGAAAAACAGTGAAGAGAACACTCTAGACCAACTAATGCAAAGGCTCCAAGGTGGGAATGAACTTGTTAAATTAGCAGAACAGAATAAAAGCCAGGTGGCTGGAATACAGTAGACAAGGGAGGAAATACGTGATGAATTTTCAGAGGTTGCAGGGGGATGAGGGATTTGTATTCTATTCTAGGTGTTGTGGGCAGCCATTTAAAGGTCTTAAGCAAGAACATGGTGGGATCTGATTTTCATTTAAAAGGACGACTTGGGCTGCTGTGTGTGAGAAAACAATTGCAATAGTCTAGGCAAGGGATCATGGGGCCTAGAGGGTATCGTCATGAATATGGAGAGGTGGACCCTTGAAAGAAATAGGACCTCATGATGGATTGGAGTTAAGTAAAGGAAAGGACCTCATGATGGATTGGAGTTAAGTAAAGGAAAGGATCAAAGAAAACTTGTAAAGTTCTGTCCTGGCCAATGGATGTGGGGGCATGTACTGGAATGGGGAACACTAGGAGATGAGCAAGATTTAAGATGAGATGAGATTTAAGAAACCTGTTTTGGGCTCGTGAGTTTTAAGATGCATATTAGACAAACCAAGTAGAGATGTCACATAAACAGTGGGGTACACAATTTTGAACTTCTGGGAGTATTACATATTACATAAATTATCTTTTTTGATTCTCACGTGATTCTCCTGTACCCAATCATTCCCGTTTCCAGAGGAGGAAAATATCATTTAGAGAGATTGAATAACTTCTCCTAGAGCATACAGTTCATAAGTAATAAATCTAGAATTCAAACCTTTCTTGCATCTCCAAACTGGATGTTCTTTCCACTGCGTAATACCACAATGAAGGCACCTTTCTAATGCTCTCCTCTCTCTGATGCAACACAGCAGTTGTTCACAGTGTACCAGGTACAATGAAGCACAGTTGCTTTGATGCCATTATTCCCATTTGGTGACTTGGTGATCAGCAAATGGTTTGGCAATTTCAAGTCTGAAATCCCTGGAATCCACTCGGCGTGGAAGTCCACATAATGTCCACATTATTTTTTTTCTGAATTTAATGACTTCTGGAATACAACAGGACCATCCTTACACTGGCAACTAAAGACCTTATGAAAAACAATTAAATTCTAATGCGTTTCTCAACAAAGTTGGTTCATATACTTGTTAACCATAAATCGCCGGTTCATTTTGTTACCATTTAAAAAGGAATCCTACCCAATAAAATAGCAGTAAAATTGAATACCTAGTTACTAAACTTTTAAAAATGTTTTCTAAGGTAGGGAAAGTATAAATCCCAATCAATGACGGTGAAATGCAGAGGAATTTATTATCCTATGGTCCAAAAGCTATGGAATTTGACATCGAATGTCCCAAGTTCAAGTCTTAGGTCTGGTAGATTCTCTTGGTGATCCCTCAAGTTGTTTAACCTCTTGCTTTCCTCATTAGTAAAATAAGGGTAATAATATTTATGCAAAAGAGTTGCTGTGAGAAACAAGTGGAATAGTCCAGTGAGATAACTTTGTACACTGGGAGTACCTGTTGGCTGCTATTATTATTCATATAACACTACACAGTATGTTTTATTTTGTATTTCTTAATAAGCATCATGAGCCCAATTCACTCTCCCTTCTGATAATGGTGAACTATTCCTTATGGTTACCTGGATAAAAGAGAAGAAAAATCGCCTGTATAGAGATGCCTCTCATTCTTCCTCCTCTCAAAAGTGAATCTCTTAAACTCCATCAGTCCCACGTTCCCACAGAAGCATGTTCATTATCGCTACCATACTACTCACACCAACCATGCACTCATATGAATAACAAATGTGTACTGAGGACCTACTATGTTCCAGGCTCTGAAGGAACTAAACATCAGTATAGAAAAAAGACTGTGATACATTTCTGCCCCTCCAGCAGTTCACAGTCTTATAAGAGAATGTCTCCTCTGTATAAAGTTATTTCTCTGTACATCCCTCTCCCCATCCTACACCTTTACTCCCAGCTATGAGCTCTAGAATGCCAAGAACACTGTCTTGGTCATCCTTAGTTTCCTTTATAACACATAGCACAGTACATTTCTCTTGGTAGGTGTCCAATAAATAATTATTGGATTAAAAAAAATCTTTCGTAGTGTGTTTTTTAAAATATCAAGGTGTACTAGTGGACTAACAAGCAAGATGTTTTTCCTTATGATGTCTCTCTGGTTACATTTAACAGCAAGTTAAAATTAGATCTTTTCTTTTTTTTTTTTTTAAGAAACAAAACCATAGCAACTGTGATGTTGAATGTTTCAAAGAGCAAATTTTTAAGGGTTCTCTTTTACTGGATTACCCATGTTTGAGCTGCCTATTTCAATCAAAATGCTAATAAATAATTTGTTTTACTAATAGCCATGTAAACCACTGATTGTATCTATGAAGCGATAGAATCTCCCACGTAAAACAGAATGCTTAATGAAATGTTTGTAGAAAAAAATAAATGTATTGAAAATCCACTGAAAAAATTTTTAATGGTTACCCCTTGGAAATGATTGAACATTAACCTCTCCTTGTTTCTAGTACGTGTATTTATTATAAAACTTTCAAGATTGTTCTGTTTCATATCAATATTTGCTGGAGATCTTTTCTTAAGGCATGCCTCTATGAGGAAATCAATCTTACAGTCTTCTAAATGAAAGAATGGGCATTTTTACAGAATGTTATCAGTGAATACTTCTTTGACATACATAATGATTGTCTGATAGTTTTCTCTAAATGTATTTTTATTGAAGTAATGATTAAAGTGTAACTCAGTGCCTCAGGAACACTGACTAATGTCATGTTAATCAACTTGACAACTAAAAAAATAAAATAAAAAAATGAAGAGGTTGATAGTTTAAATCTAGTGGTAGATGATTCACTTGAACTATCAGAGAAGAAAATGTACTTTACCCAAGACCAAATTTAAAACAAAACCAAACAAAACCTAGCGAAACACCTCTCACAAAGTTACAAAACCATACCTTAAAAAAAAAATCCAATTTTGTTTCTCTTAAAATGTTTCAATTAGCCTCTGATTCACAGCATCCATATTGATCAACATCTATTGAATTTCTACTCTATGCAAAGCATTGAACAAATGTCAAGATACATAAAGCACATTTCTACTTTTAGGGAGCTTAGTGGAAGAAATAAGTCATTCGTGCATAATTGCAATGTAGAAAATAGGACTATGAATGCCGTCAGTATTCTGAGGAGGGAGGGGCGGATAACTTCTGGCTAGGTTTGGACAGGTAGAATGAGGTGAGAACAGGAAGAGGGCGAATTCTTAGCAGACAGACTGAAAATAAGTATCTTTCTGGAAGTAACAAGAAGTTCCCCTTGACTTCAGAGCAGTTTACAGAAGGTGTGCTAAATAAATCTGGAAACACACATTGAGCTAGCTGGTGAAAGGCCTTAAATTCCAAATTATTTAAATAGAGTTGTATATTTTTTTTAAAAAGCGGTAAGTGAGCAGTTTCATAACTCTTCTGTACACATGCAACAATTTTTATAAAGAACAGGCTCTAAATCTGAAGCTGACGTCACCCTGTTTGGAACAACACTGAAAAATATTGGTTGGGTTTGGCCATGCTTTTTCAGCCTGTACATTTACACCCTTTTTTTTTGACATTAGGCTATTTATTCTGGGTTTTTGTGGGGACCTGAATTATATGTTTCTTGGACAAATTTGGAATACTTGCTCTTCCAGATGCTTGAAAATGTTACAAATGTTTTTCCTCTGATTGCTCTATATATACAGTGTAAACTTTTTCCCCCTCTATTATTGTTTCTTGTAAAAAACTGCACTGAAGAACAAAATTATGATTTCTATAGAGAGGTTTAAGGACTAATGAAGAAATACCCAGAAACCTGTTTCTTAAAAACAATAAAACTTTCTTTCTTGTAAAGAAAAAGGTGCAAAGTTGGGATGGGGGTACAGACGACTGACAGGAAGATTGGACTAGGGGAATTTGAAGGAAAAGAGGCAGAGGGAGGGAGGGAGGGAGGGAGGGAGGGAGGTGGAGGGGAAGAGGGAGAGAGAGAGAGGAAAAAAAAAACAATTACCTTCTACAAGAAGTGGTTGTAAAGATAAGTTTATATGTTCAAGAGATATGAAATAAATATGAGAGAAGTAATGCTGCTATAGATGTTAAAACTGTTACTAACTACAACCAACTACAGATATTCTGACACATTTTAGCTACTGCTGCTTGAAGTAGGGAGAATGTTTAGAAAAGATACGTGGGAGATACTATGAAAATTTTGAAATAGCTCACCGACATTTCCTGTTTGTATTTTCAAAGCTGATTGTAAGAACAGATATGAATCAGAGATCCTTAAAATCAGATATTTTGAGCTTTAAACAAGTCTCCAGTGCTTCACATCTCTTTTGCATTACAGATAGTATTTGACAAAGAGGGGAACACAAATATAATTTCTATAGTATTCATAAGTATCAAGCTTTATTTGGAACTTAGCCACACTGCAGTATATAAATTTACTAAAAATTTCACGTAACGCTTAAAAGAATCATACAATGCATGTGGGGCACTGGAGTTGTGCTACTTCCATTTCTGCATCTCTGCTACTGAAACTTATCAGTATAAATGTATATCTCAAGTGTCCATCCACTGGAGATCTTAATTCAAGGACTGAAGCTAACTTTTCTCAAACTAAACCATATGCGGCATAAAAGGGCAAACGTAAGATAGAGTTATGGTAGACAGTTTTTTCCTCACCACCCTGAGTAGCCACACTAGTGGTCCAAAAGATATATTGGATGCCAGCAATGAATCCAAGAGAGGAAAAGAAAACAGGACCCTTCCTGAAGTAAAGCTGCAGTAATGGGTCTCATGATGACCAGTCATGGCTATCTCCTTCAATATTGAGCATAACACAGACTGGCAAAATTTTTAATCTTTTAGGTGTCTTCCCCCCCATAGACACAAAACTCTAATACATCATTATAAATCACTGGGGAAATATTTTTCTAGTATTCAACTTTTGCTAATTAACATCCAAGACAGCTGTTACTAAAATTATTTGGAATGCCATCTTTCGTATAAGATAATTTGGATCATCATAGTAGATGTTTTGATACGTCCACGTTTGACCTAAACCTTTTTCTGATGACACAAGTACAGTGGTGGGGAGGAGGAAAGTGCCTCAAAAGTTAGAGTCATACATACGGTTTTGTATCTTCCTGTACTTTCCTTAAGAATCACTGTGTCAAATTTCAGGGTCTTTTAAAGATTTTCTGGGGCAAACCAGTCTTTCAAGCAAACAAATGAAAATAATCAACAACATTAACAAAATCATAAGATTTGACAAGCTAGTCAAGACTTTATCTTGAGTCAGGCACTGTCCCTGTAGTAGATGAAAAGAAGCAAGAATGTTAGCTTTTATCTCATTATTATCTTATTGTAATACTCAGCCCTTCTTTCTTGCATTTTCTCTTTTCCTTGTGTTCTGATGTGAGTTTCCTATTAGCTATCCTAAAGAACAGCATGCTTTAGAGGAAGTACCCCGGACTAGGAGTTAGTGAGTAGAAGTCCCAGGGAGGAAATAGCAATCCAGGTTCTGCTAATGTGACTTTGACAAGCAAATTACCCTCTCTATTCCTTAGTTTCTTTGAAAAATGTGGTCCTTACTCCTATTTATCCTACAGAGTTGTTTCCAGGACAGGATATGATAGGTGAAAGAGTCTTAAAAATAGGAACCAAACTGACTCCATCATTATTAGGTCTTAACACATTTTATGTTTTGGAACTAATCTAGAAGCAGAAATTGTATGCAGAAACCTTTGAGTCGAAAGACTGTTAGTTATATTTTTTGAACATAAGTGATTTAGGAAAATGCCTCATCTTCATATAATACAATATTGATACCATTGCTACAAAAATATGAATAGAGTAGACTGAAGATGAATATGTGACTCCATATTTAATGAGAAGGTGAAGGCCACGTTCTTCTGCTTTCAAGTTCTTTCTGAATAATAGTTACCTTTAAAGCTGTTTAAACTTGAGAGTCCCATTCGTAATAGAAGAAACAAACTGAGGAAACATTGTGCTCATAACATTTCTAGAAGCCTTTCAGAGGAAGCAGCTGTGGTTTCTTTAGACTCACAAGTCTATTATGCAGGTTAACAGTATATTTTATAATGAGTTCTAGACCACCTGCCTTTCTGAAGAAATTAATATTGAGATAGATTTTTTGGGGGGGGGTCCTTTTTTGTCCTCAGTGGCTATGCATAAGCTTTTCCTATTCAATGAGTTTGGGCACCCCATAAAAATGTTCATTCAACGTTGTTCAGCTATAGACGGTTATTTTTGAAAGACATTGTCTAAATGTGTTTTCAACAAATTCTTGGTGAATTCTGAGACTGAAACATATACTTCTCTAGTAAAACAGTCAGCAGATGATGTACATACAGTTTTACTTTAAGGTGATAAATACCTATAATGAATTAAACAGTGTTTTCAATGAATTTGACTATAGTCTGACTAAATTAAAGCCACTGGAATTTCAAAATTTTGTTGTAATTATGTGTCTTCTTCTCACCCCTACAGGTGTTTCAGGGGAAATCAATGGATTCAGGAAGCAGTAGGAGTTTAGAGAATACAGTAAATAGGTTCTATCCTGATCAACTTGTTCCAAAGATAAACACAAACAAGAAAATGTCCACCTTAGCAAACCCACCCAGCATCCTGGAAATGCCACAAGAGATTAAGAAAAGCTGTGGAGATAAACAGGTAGAAATCACAGCTGAGAGAATAAAAATGGCAAAGAGCATCAAAAAAAACCAAAGCGATGATTTAGAGAAAGTGGCCTTTAAACGGAAGGCAGAAGGTGAAGAAAAGCCAGCTGGAAAGAAAGAGGCAAAAGTAATAGACCTTGACAGCCCATTGCTCACCATGCCTCTGCCTCATATCCCCTTAAAGAATATCATGGATGTGGAGGTGAAGTTGGTCTACGTTAATGAAGAGGACGTGAGCTATGAGTTTGTAGAGTCCTACATGTCCACTGGGAATCGGCCAACATGCCAAGCTGCTGAAATAGTAGTAGACCCTTTCCGTGTACCTAATTTCACCTTTCTGCCTCAGATTGACAAATGGCTTCAGGTAACCTTAAAGGGTGCCAGCTCTTGCTACAGACAAAAGAAATACGCCGTGGCAGCAGGACATTTCAGAACAGCACTGGAGGTATGGGATTAAAAAACATAGATTGGTGATGGGAAGCTGTGAAAGGGAAAGTTGTGATTACATTGAGCAGTTCTGATTATACTATAATGAACAGCGATCATGGGGTGAAAATATTGAATGATATCAAGACTATGCAGTTCTCAGTTTACATAAATAAGATGTGCCTGCAAATTAATATGCTTGTGTGCACTTGACATACAGAAATCACCCCAAAAGCACATCTCATGCATTTTCTCTAACAAATTCTGCAGTGGGTAACATATATTAAAATGCAGTTGGTTTTGTAATTTAGATGTATACCTATAAAAACCATAAAGTTTTAGTACAGTGGTGATGGGTAGAGTATAGATTCTCTAGAAATAGGCAGTTAATGAATATACAAATTGTCCCCTTTTGATATGTAGTCTTCATGATTAAACATAACCATCTTACTTTTTAGCATGGGCTGATAATTTATGTATAATACTGATTAAAAACAAAACAACACCATTTTACCTTACCATCAAACTTCCCTTCCCTTCCCATTCTACTGAGCTTTACGAATAATTATTTTTCTCTCTGCAAGCAGGTAAGTTGGTCAATATCTTGGCATAAAGAAATAGCCCATGGGCTAAAATAAATGTGAGAATCACCAATAAAACACAAAAAAGGTCATGGGAAAAACTGCACCATCTCATGACCTACTGAACTTATAAAAGGACCAAAGTGTGTAACTAGAACTCCCATTGGCTTGGCAACATTCGTGACTGCATATTTAATTAACTACAAAAAATAGTTCAAGGCATTTTATATATGCCTGGTGGCCGCTGGAGATTTACAAAATGAGTTAAGACAAGGTGCCTCCCTCTAACAATTGGTGAGGGAGAGAAAGCAGTAAACAGTTAAATAGAGATGGCATAAAGGAGTGACTGATCCACCATGGAACCTGGGGCATGGGCAGGAGTCAGATGTGAGATGTTTATGATGGATATTTAAAAAGTATTATTTACACTGTTACTTGCAGGTTAAAAATGACTACATTTACAATGAATTATTAATGGACAATACTAGACAATGGTGCCACTAAATATTTAAAAAGAAATTCTAGGCACAAAAAAGGAGGCCCAAAGAGACATGAAGTGGTGAGACAGTGCACAAATAGATGCATCTATAAATGTATGTCCTTATAAAGGGTCATTTACACAAAGAGGCAAAGAGTGATGCACTATGTAAACTTCTGAACTACGTAAAAAGTGCCCCCAAATTAAGTTATCCACAAACCACTGAGAACCCTCTGCTGTTCTTTGAGCTAATGACCAGAAGCCACTGACTGGGAAAAGGAAGCTAAGTAAAGACTCCAGGAAGAACCGTGGGCACTTCTGCTAGGGCTATTTTCAGCTGAAATTTGGTGGTGGTGGGTGGGGCGGGTATGCAGGGCTAAAGGTGTAATTTTTTTTTTTGCGGTTCGCGGGCCTCTCACTGCTGTGGCCTCTCCCGTTGCGGACGGAGCACAGGCTCCGGACGCGCAGGCTCAGCGGCCATGGCTCACGGGCCCAGCCGCTCCGCGGCACGTGGGATCTTCCCGGACCGGGGCACGAACCCGTATCCCCTGCATTGGCAGGCGGACTCTCAACCACTGCGCCACCAGGGAAGCCCTAAAGGTGTAATTTTATAGATAAAGGAAAAGAATCATTTTGGCAATGGGAAAAAAAGGCATAAAATAAGAAAGAACATAAAATTCAAGTTAAGCCTATGTAGAAGTAAAAGATATTTGCAGTAACTGGAAGAAAATATCCGTTTTTCCCATAAAACCCAGTGTCCAAAAGTGTAAAATTTGAATCAGGTTTTAATGACCCCAAGATCTGTACTGCAACTGTACTGGAAAATGCTTGTGTTCTGACTCTGCTGTGCACATCCTCTCTCTCTCCCATTCCCTCTCCCATTCCCTTTCCCTCTCTCCCTCCCTCTCTTCCTCTCTCCCTCCCTCTCTCCCTCTCTCCCTCTCCCTCCCTCTCTCCCTCTCCCTCTCTCCCTCTCTCTCCCTCTCCCTGCCTCCTCCCCCTCCCTCAAGGGTTTTTAGGAAAGTGTTGGATGCTGACACAAATTACTGGTAATTAACAAAAGTAATTATTTTGAGACCAAAAGTTAGCTTAGACATCTGGCCTAGCTTTTGTCTAATTACCTTGGGAGTTAACTTTTGAAATCTTACCTAGAATGTCTCTTAATAAACCAAAGTTACTGCTAATAGAAAAGATTTTTAACCTCTTTAACTCTTTCCTCTCCTGAATTTAACTTCTCTTGAATTTAACTTCTTCAGTATTAAGTGTTCTCAGGTATTACTTAATGCACCTCTTGCTTTTCCTTAGGTCCTAACATGACTGAGTAAGATAAGATGGATGACAGAGATCAAGGCATAATGATAAGGATCACACCTGAAAGATAAATGCAACAATGAATATTTCAGTGTGTGAAGTTAGGATTAGATTTGGCTACAAGTGACAGAAACCCAAAATACCTGTGTCTAAAGCAAGAGAGAAGTTTTTGTTTGTTTGTTTGTTTTCGTATAAATGTTAGGTAGTCAAGCGCCGGTATGGTATGACCATCAGGTACCAGACTCTATTTTGTTCCTTAACGTGTGACTGTGACCTCTTAATCCAAAATGCCAGCTCCTGTTGGTGTCATCACGCCCACCTTCTAACCAGCCATAAGAGGGAAAAGGAAGGAAAGAGTCACCCTGCGTCCTTCCAAGCACACTTGATGGGAAGTTGCACACACCATTTCCATTTTTTTTTTTCATTGACCCGAATTTGGTCATGTGACCGCACAAAGCTACAAGGGAGGCTGAAAAATACGGTCTTTATTCCCGATGGCCCTAACATTCATGGTCACTAACATTCTAGCTGTACTTTCATGGGGAAAGCAATAATTATTAATAAAGACCTATAGGAAAACTTAAAGGTCTGGGAATGTGCTAATCGTATTTTTCTTATTCCTATTACTGAAGAAGAAGGGGAGAATGGGTATGGCTATGGAAGGATAACTAGCAACTCTCCCATGGAGTGAGTATTACATGGGAGGCATTGTGAGGCATATAAAATGCTTGGCAACTGAGTGGTACAGAGTCAGCTGTAGAAATATACAGAAGACTGGTTGTGGTTAAAGGTAAGACCACAGAAAAAGAAACAGAAAGTAAAAACTGGGGAAAGGCCCTAGAAATTTGTGAATATTTATTAATAGACACAATAATTTCCAACTTATCTAATCAACGCATTAGAATGTTCTGCTTAAACATTAGTTTCCTTGTGCTCTTGACAAAGTATTAACTCCTTTTGTTTCTATAACATGGTCACAAACTAGACAGGTAAATTTCTGATATTTTATAAATGAAAAAGATAAAAATGATATGCAGTGATTCAGAAGATAACAGTTTAGCTTCCCAAAAGCAGTCAACTTTAATCATTTAGGATTTTAGAACACAGGAGGCATTAACTTAAATGTGCTTGATGAAATAATTTTTCTGTGCTTCCTTTTTACTATGTAAAGTTGAACCAGTTAAGTAGGTTAGATTAGTCCTTAGCTCTGTGACTAACTCATCAATCCTTGTTAAAATCAGTCATCAGACTTCCCTGGTGGCGCAGTGGTTAAGAATCCACCTGCCAGTGCAGGGGACACGGGTTCGAGCCCTGGTCCAGGAAGATCCCACATGCCGCGGAGCAAGTAACCCTGTGTGCCACAACTACTGAGCCTGCGCTCTAGAGCCCACAAGCCACAACTACTGAGCCCGCGTGCCACAACTACTGAAGCCCGCGTGCCTAGAGCCCATGCTCCGCAACAAGAGAAGCCAACACAATGAGAAGCCCACGCACCACAACGAAGAGTAACCCCCGCTCGCTGCAACTAGAGAAAGCCCGCGTGCAGCAATGAAGCCCCAATGCAGCCAAAATAAATTAATTTAAAAAAATCAGTCATCACTTGCTCTTGTGTTTGAAATCACAGCGGAAATCATACCAGATGGGCAAAAGGTACAAACTGAAGATAAAAACCATAAATTCATATTAAACCACAGTTTTATACCTAGATGCTATTACCTATAATTTTTAAAGAACAACTATATAAATTCACCCCCTATTAAAATAGTAGGGATTCTATAAAAAATAAATAAATAAATATAAGACATTGGCCTCATGGGCCAATGAGGCATATCAGGCAATACACACTATTTCCAATAAATTGCTTGGCTGTCAACAAAAAGTAAGAAGAGATTAATTAATAAACATTCTAGCTGTACTTTCATGGGGAAAAGAATAATTATTAATAAAAACCTATAGGAAAACTTAAAGTCTGGGAATGTACTAATGGTATTTTTCTTGTCATTTATAAGTTAGCAAAGGTTCTAATAATTTTGTGGCACGCAACCTAAACCATACCATAATCTCAACCTTACTTATAGGATCTTAGTAATTGAGAGGCTTCCACCTTTTGAATTAGAACAGATCTATACCCACCCTTTAAGATTCACAGCTTCAAACAATCCCACTGAACCAGCCGAAGAAGTCAGACCACAACTTATCCCTCACCAAATGGAACTTTCAATTCTTCCAATTTCATCATGTAGGAACCCCTTGAGGGTTCCACCTTGAGGTGCTAATATTTTTCTTTTTTAATATCTTGGTGCTCCAGTCACTGATCTGTGAAGTTAGAGTAATAACTCACATTTATGGAGCTCTTTCTATGTGTCAGGTACTGTATTTTACATTCTGGGAATATTTACGTTCAATATTCCATTTCACTTTCACAATAAAAATGTGAGATGGGACTATTATTCTTCTGTTGCTAATGAGAAAACTAAGGGATAGGTAGGTTAAGTAACTTGCTCAAGGATCAACAGCTAGCAGTGGTAGTAACAGGAGTAGCTGAACCAAGGTGATCTGGTTCAGAGCTCACCACCTTAACCACTATGCCTTTGCTACTCGAAGTGAGTGTTTGCTGGAATTACAGAACTTTGGACTGTGCCAGACCTGCAGAATCAGAATCTGCATTTTAACAGATCCCAAATGGTCCTGGTACACACAGGCGTTTGAGGAGCATTACACTCTGTGAGATGCTGACACTAGACAAATTTGCCCTCCAATTAAAACTGTGCAGTTTGGTCCCCAATGGAAAAGGCTCTCTGCCCCTTGCTAATTTCATAGGAAAGAATTTCCTTTTAAGCAATTTTTTCTATAACGATTGTTCAGAATTGGGGGATTTCAAGGACCTTAAAACTCTTGTTAGAAGTTGGAGGGGGGAGAGGATTGACTTTGTATTGGTATTGTACAAGAACACTGCAAAGATTACCATCAATTATCATCATTATTTAATTAAAATATGGAGCAGTTGAACACCAAAAAGATAGAAAATAGAAAGGGCATACTCTCAAAAAAGGGCATACGCTCAGAATGAAGGATATTTTTTAAATAGATTATAATTGAATTTTATGAAAAGTTGACTAAATTGTTTTTTTTTTTCATTGCCCCTTGGATCAGTAAAGTATTGGTCTGAGAACCAGCTTTTGGGAACCACTGTTCTAGAACACATTCCCTTTATGGTAAACATTAGGTATCCAGGACCACTGAACCCGCTCCAGGGCCTTCTTATGCGATTACTTCCAGTGTAATGGAATTTGGTATGAGGCAGGTCCATTTTGGAGCCCATGCAAGGGGGTTTATTTAATGAAGTAGCAAAGATATCTCATTATAGGGCAGCCTCACCTATAATTGCTCTGCTGAGAATAATTCTGTAGCAGATCTCTAGGGCATGAAAATATGGACATCCCAGAAAGCTTAATTTAAATGGATTCTAACACTGATAGTTCCTAGTCCAACATAATCAGGGAATCAAGAGTTCACCAAATTCGCTGAATGCCTGAGCCGTCTTTTTACACATCTGTGGATTTGCAGAGAGATTCAGTATGCATTTCTTAAACTACTGCTGGGGGTCCAGGCCCATTTATTTAGATAATCATCAAAACAACCCTCAAAGACAGATATTATCATTCCCCTTTCACAGATAAAAAAACAAAAACAAAAAACTGATGCTCTGAGAAGTTAAAAAAACTTAAAGTGCCCCAGCTAGTTTGTGGAAGGGCTGAGGTCAAATTCAGGTGCCCTGGTTTCACATCTGGAATTCTTTACACTCTTGCTTTTCATACTTTAAAGTTTATAGAAGTTGTATAGGAATATTGTTAAAAATGCACGTGGTCTGTGGTAGAGCATCCAGATGCCTCATTTCAAATAAGCTCCCAAATGACGTCCATGCCGCTGGTCCAGGGACTACTCTGAATAGCAGAGATTTATGCCACACCACTGGTAGGTTTGTAAACACCTGCCATTGCCCATCTGGCAAATTAGCAGTAAGCACTTCGATGTATCTAGCTCACATAACCCTAGGTGGCCACAAGGATCCAGAGCTCTGATGGACAAAGCACTGAATTTGGAGTCAGATTATCTGTATTGGATACTGCTTCTGGTACCTAACTGCTGTGTGACTCTGAGCAACTTTCTGAACCTCTTAGAACACTGTTAAGCAGGAATGGTAAGAACTAATGGCCAACCACAAGGTGCTTTCACAAAGGACTGCTTGTTGGGAAACAATGAGGAACTCTAAATCCATGTTCAAGTTGTCATTGTGTTACACTGTTTTGTTTTGTTTTGTTTTAACATCTTTATTGGAGTATAATTGCTTTACAATAATGTGTCAGTTTCTGCTTTATAACAAAGTGAATCAGTTATACATATACATATGTCCCCATATCCCCTCCCTCTTGCGTCTCCTCCCCCCCCCAAATCCCACCCCTCCAGGTGATCACAAAGCACCGAGCTGATCTCCCTGTGCTATGCGGCTGCTTCCCACTAGCTATCTCTCTCACTTTGTCCCAGCTTACCCTCCCCCCTCCCCGTATGCTCAAGTCCATTCTCTAGTAGGTCTGCATCTTTATTCACGTCTTGCCCCTAGGTTCTTTATGACCATTTTTTTTTTTTTTTTAGATTCCATGTATATGGGTTAGCATACGGTATTTGTTTTTCTGACTTTCTCTGTATGACAGACTCTAGGTCCATCCACCTCACTACAAATAACTCAATTTCGTTTCTTTTTGTGGCTGAGTAATATTCCATTGTATATATGTGCCACATCTTCTTTATCCATTCATCTGTCGATGGACACTTAGGTTACTTCCATGTCCTGGCTATTGTAAATAGAGCTGCAATGAACATTTGGTACATGACTCTTTTTGAATTATGGCTTTCTCAGGGTATATGCCCAGTAGTGGGATTGTGGGGTCATATGGTAATTCTATTTTTAGTTTTTTAAGGAACCTCCATACTGTTCTCCACAGTGGCTGTATCAATTTACATTCCCACCAACAGTGCAAGAGGGGTCCTTTTCTCCACACCCTCTCCAGCATTTATTGTTTCTAGATTTTTTGATGATGGCCATTCTGACCGGTGTGAGATGATATCTCATTGTAGTTCTGATTTGCATTTCTCTAATGATTAATGATGTTGAGCATTCTTTCATGTGTCTGTAGGCAATCTGTATATCTTCTTTGGAGAAATGTCTATTTAGGTCTTTAGAATCTTGACATAATTACAGTCACCTAGGGGAGCTATTAAACATACACACACACACACACACACACACACACACACACACACACACACACACACACACACACACACACACACACACACACACAGGGGTGCCCAAACCCACCCTCAGAAAGTCTTATACAATTGTCTGAGGTTCAGGCAATGACCATGCTTGGGGTTCTGGTATTTTTAAGTTCCCAGAGCAGCTAAAAACAGTTGAGAACTGCTCACACAGAAGATCCTTCTCCTTTAAAATTACCTACAATAGATGTTAACCCATGTGTGCTTTTTTGAAGGGAATTAAGAGAAGTAATATCTAAACATTCTAAAGCTATTACAAAGCATCAAGAAAAATGTGAATGTCACTGTGGTGAAAACGTACTCTTTGGAAATTTACATTTAAAACAATCTTCTCATACTCACTTAAAAAGCAAATTAACTCAATGACTACTTTTCTGTTAACACTAATAAATAGGTTGATACTAAACACCAGTCAGTGGTTAGTTAGCATGTGTCTCTAAATTCATTTCATTAGTGATGACCTCACAAAAAATGAGTTACTAATCTACAGGAAGCCGAGCAAGATCTTTTCAGTGAGCAGGTTCATTTTCATAGTTTACGGGTCATCGTTAGGGGTTGGATTCAAATGACAGTTAACCTTAGGGTATTTTTTTTTTTTTTTTTTTTTTTTTTTTTTTTGCGGTACGCGGTCCTCTCACTGTTGCGGCCTCTCCCGTTGCGGAGCACAGGCTCCGGACGCGCAGGCTCAGCGGCCATGGCTCACGGGCCCAGCCGCTCTGCGGCATGTGGGATCTTCCCGGACCGGGGCACGAACCCGTGTGCCCTGCACCGGCCGGCGGACTCTCAACCACTGCGCCACCAGGGAAGCCCAACCTTAGGCTATTTTTAAATGCTGTTAACTCTGTTTACATTGTTGTGAATCAAAACTCAACCAACTCACTCACTGAAGTCTTACACAACCCTAAACTGTAATTCAATTTGATGATTCCATGTGGAGGTTCACACACATTAAAAAAAAAAGACGACTCGTATCCAAATATTGGATAATGTTGCCCAACATTTCTTCCACTATCCAACTTTCTAAATTTCTTGCAAGGCTTCCAAAGCCAGATGAAGTTTAGAACAGCAATCCTCTCTCTCTTTCCCCTACCCCTTTCCAGCTTTCATACACAACACAGGGTGATGTTCAAACAGACTCTGCATGTAATGAGCAGACGAGGTCCACTTAAATTTGTTCACAGGAATGTAGAACAGAGTAAGGTTGTGGTTACTCTTTTGATTCAGATGATCTAGAAGAAAGTTAGGGGAAAACTTTTATTTAATCATCTAGTTTAACACTTCGGTTGCCTCATTTGACATTCACTAAAATAGAGAAGACTTTCTTTCCACCTGAGAGATGATTCTGTTTCTATCAGAGAACAGGATGTAGATAGGCAGGGTGTAATAAAAAAAGGGGAAGCAAATTTTCATTACACTGTCTCAGTATGGTTTCATTATTTTGAATGAATTGTTATGAGTACTGAGAACATTGGATTCATATATACTTGAAGGCCGCCACCAAAATATATTTTATATCCAGAAATAACTTCTGGAGTACTTGCTTTGGGATATGATGATGATGATTCAAATTATGCTGCTAATCTATGAGTAATTAATCATTGATTTTATGGGATACGTTTTGCTAAGAAATCAACCACAAATTATTAAGTGACAACTTTCTCACTACTTTCTGTCAACTTGTTGGGTGATGTTGGGGTAAGATCACATTATACGACAGGGATTTGGTTCTCAAGGAACTTAGATTCAAGCTTTAGAGAAAAGTTCTATAACTGTAAGGAAATTAGAAATCTATCAAGTGTTCAGTGATGTGCAATGGCCGTGTAGAGCAAAGCTTTAGGATAGGAATGTTTGATGGAGTTTGTGATACACATTTATGAGCATGAACTCGGTGGCAGGCACTTTATCTATACTAACACCTCGAATTCTCACAGTAACCCAGTGAGTTGGGAACTATTATTATTCTCTATTAAAGATAAAAAGATAAAAATGCATAAAATACTCACAGAAATGTTGAGAGGATTTGTGGTGAATTTAAAGGTTTGAATGAACCTCAAAAATAAATAACTGGGGGCTTCCCTGGTGGCGCAGTGGTTGAGAGTCCGCCTGCCGGTGCAGGGGACACGGGTTCGTGCCCCAGTCCGGGAAGATCCCACATGCCGCGGAGCGGCTGGGCCCGTGAGCCATGGCCGCTGAGCCTGCGCGTCCGGAGCCTGTGCTGCGCAACGGGAGAGGCCACAACAGTGAGAGGCCCGCGTACCACAAAATAATAATAATAATAAATAAATAAATAACTGAATGGAAAAGCGGGTGGGAAGAGGGGACAGAAAATGAGTATGATATTGGAGATAAACATTGCTAACAGGATGGAAAACTTGAGGAAAGATGCATGAAACCTAATAAGGACAGCAAAGAGATGGGCAGGCCAGAGGAAGGCGTTATTGTGAAATAAAGGTGGAGAGATGGAGCCATATGCTGGATGGTCTTAAAAACCAGGCAGAGGAAATCGGAATTGGTATTTAAGGCAATAAGTGGGTTCTTGGATAGGGAAGTAATGATGTGGAAAAAAAAAAAAAAAGAAGGATTGCTTGAGAATCAATGAAAAAAATATTGAATAGTTACTACTTTATCAACACTATGCTGGTTACTACTACAGGAGCTACAAGGAAGTATAAGATTTCAATCTTACAGCTCTTTATCCTTTCTTCAGTTACATCTATAATATAACTATACTGTTCTTATAGCAGACATTTTATTTGCTATGATCCAAGTGCTGATTTTGGGAGAAAACAGCCAGGGGGATAAGGGTGTGAAGGAACTAGAAAGAGAAAACTCCAGGGTAAAATAGGAATGCGTAGAATGTTCCTATGGAAGAAAGTGCAGGGCAGAATAGGGAGAAATAAACCTAGAAGAGCTACCAGGTTGCCAGGGGTCATGCATACCTTGTCAAGATCTTGGACATTATTCAGTAAATAACAAGAGGCCTCCCAAAAGCATTACTGTGGGGAATGATGGTGTCAATTACATATTTATTTATTTTTGCTACATCACTCTAGTGTATGTAGAGAACAAAAACAGTGCTCAATCTCTGGGTTATATCTTATTACTGGGTTCTGAAATCAGTTTAATGGATTGTGACCAGCATTATGTTTAACATATCAATAGAATAGAAATACAATAGAAAATATCAGAGTTTATGAAATACTGGAAAGTTTTACTCTGTGAAAATTTTGATCCTGTTATATACCCAGGTATATCTATATCTATCCATAAATAGAAATGTACCTAGGAAGAGGAGAGAGAAATAAATTAATTGTGCTGTCTATCTAGCTCTGTGTGTGTTTGTATGTCCCTGTTGTGATGTAAAATGTATTTCTTATCATGGATCTTGGTCAAAAATATTTGAAAGCCACTGGTTTAGAGGCAGATTTAAGAGGGAAAAGACTAGAGGCCATTAGCAGGTTATACCATGACAATCTTGATGAGAAAAGTAAAGGGCAGAACCAGATAAGCAATAGTAAGTATAAAGAGGAGAAACCAAAATGAGGGAGGGAAGAAAGGAAGGGAGGGAGGGAGGAAATAAAGAGGGAGGGAGGGAGAAAGGAAAATGTTCACACCTTAGTGGCAGTTGAGAAACAAAGAAGCATTTTCTAAGTATCAAAGCACCACCAACTCAGGAACCTGAGGTGAAGAAGATGAATGCAATTTTGGATGTATTTTGTGTGAAGGCTGGTGACAAGCTCAGCTGGTGCAGCACATTTGTTGCCTAGAGACAGGTAGGTAGGAAGCACAGAGGAAAGTTTATGACCAAAGATAGACATTTGGAGGAAGCATCCATACTTGATGCCACCTGAAGTGTAACAAGAAAGAGAGATGATGAAAGAATCCTGGAAAATGTGAATTACCTCTCAGATTAAGAAATAATGAGACAACATTAATTGAGAGACCTCTAAGAAGTTACTCCTCATGGACTGGAGGCTTTAGGAAAACATCTAGTTACAGAGTTTCTAAAGGTAGCATTTAGAGTGAAAAATAATCTTTGGCTGTCAAAGGTCTACGAAGAGAACAATTTTAATGGGTATCACTGCAACTCAACTAGAAAGCAAGAATAGGAGTGGACATGAGCTTAGCAAGCCCGGAGATGAAGTATCTTGGATCTTAAAAGTTAGACTAACCTTGTTCATATGTACCGTATTTAGAACGTGGACTAAAATTAAGCCAGCAAAATTTATACCCTGAAATTTCAGTGACATGATCAGTCTTTGTACTCGTTATATGGTTGAGCATATGATATAATCTCAGTAATCTCTGTTAAAAGAATAAACCATCATCTGAAACTAATGCCTGATTTCATTGCTTGTAATCAAGGATGTGCTTCTAAGACAGCCTTTCTCAATAGAGCTAACTGCCAGAAGCAATGGTGAGATTTGGAAAGGGAAGAAGTAGGCACAGTGTCTAAAATGTTTACCTCGAATGGAAGACGAGAAATGGAACAGTATTTCGAAGGGAATATAGAGTGATGGGCTGATTTTTACTTTTTTTTAAGGATATGGACACTGGTCATGATTATATTGAAAGAGCCCTTAGAGACAGAGAGAGTAAAGGTAATGAAAAGATGACTGAAGGTGTGAGATCCCCCAAGGAAGCGTGAAAGGATGGGGGTCTGGAAACAGATGGAAATGTTAGATTTGAACACATGGAAACCTGTTCCCCTGTGATAGGAAGGAAGAGTTTTTAAGACTTGAGGGTAAGTTGAGAGAATTTTTTGATTTTTTAATTGAGTCAGAAGCAGTTGAGGAATTTGAGAAAGATTGGACAGATAGCAGAGAAAAATTAGACAAAGCCTAAATAGGGTTAAGGCAGAGGATTCAGGGATCCCTAAGAAGAGGGACCATGAATCTATAGTGAGAACAAACTGCAAAGTTATGTGATTTTCTACATTGTGTCTCTGAGCATCCACAAGTTTTCATGGACTCAGACGTGAGGTTTTGATGAAATGGATGAGAGGGCAGAGCTACTGTGATTAATGATGAGAGAATGTTTACCATGGTGGACTCTAGGTCTGGGCTGGGTAAGAAAGGACAGAACAGAGGGTATGTAGTGGCCCAGGGTCTGACAGTTAAAGAAAAGGCATTTGAGGAGAAGAGAGGGAAAGAGCTGAAAGGCTAGAAGATTTGGTCAAGGAGTCGTACTGGAGTATAAGATTTGAGAGGTTATAAGTTTCATGAGATCGGGCTGCTAAATTAGAAGAGTTCAGGAATTAAAAAGAAAAAAAAAAAAAGCGAGAGGCCAGGATACGAGATGAGTCATCCACAGCTGGATACTGGATATCTGAAGTCACTGAGGATGATGTTGTGACAAAGAGCAAAGAGGAACCATAATCCAGGTGTCAACTCTTAGTAAATGTGGGGAAATAATGAGGAGTTTGTTAGGTGACAGAGAGGGTAGGACAGCCAGATGACACGGTTCTGTGATACTGTGCTAAGGGACAGGAAGGACAAAAACCTCCACGTGACACAGGCTTTAGAGGACAAGGGCTCCTTGGAGGGTCCAGCTTAAATTGAAGAACATAGAAAGAACCTCTTGATAAAGGGTATGGGGTGATTTGTTTACAGTGGGAGGGACCATGACCCTGAGAGTAGATCGGAAAGGAAGGAAGGACAGATTTCAGAGAGAAGCCACAGAGCACAGCTGGAATGAGACTTTGGGAATGTCTCATTCAAAAGAAGGGTTGAAACATGCTTGGAGCATCAGGTATGAATTATCCCTCCCCTCCATTCTGACTGGTCAGTGGTCTAGCCCAGGTGTATCCACTTGTGCTCAGTCACAGAAAGCTCAGCAAGCCTTAGTCTGAAGGAAGAGAAAAGAGGGTTTTCATACCCAGCAAAGTAGAAGGATAATTTTCTTCTTTTTGTTACTCATACCTCTCCCATGTCCTTTCTTCCTATGTACAGCACTAATCAAAAAACAGTTAGGGTTATTAGAATTACTACAATGATAAATTGCTTTCATAATACATCTTTGAAGTTAATCAGCAAGGTTGTTTTTATATCTTGGCATGTTCATTTATATGTATTGGATTTTTCTCGTTTTTTGATATTTGGAATATTACTGAATAATAGTTTATGACTGCTTTAGGAGGAAACATATCAATACATATAGTGAGAAGCACACCTTTTTAATAAAAGAGTTACCTTAATTTACCTGAGTGCTTAAAAAATTAATTTAAAATATTGATAAATAAGAATTCTCAGTGGCTTTATTAACATACTGTGTGTTGTGTGTGTGTGTGTGTGTGTGTGTGTGTGTGTGTGTGTGTGTGCACACTCTGTGCTTTTAGTATACTCTATTTGGGATGTTTCCTAGAGCACTGGCTTTGAGATAGGGTGATAATTATTTGCTGGCATGTAGGATTTAAACACAACAAATAAATTATTTTAAATACCAAGCATAATGGTGAAAAATGAAAATTAATGAAACAGTCAATATTCACACTTACTGATGCCTTCCTAAGGTGTGAATGTTGAAAGCTGGTAACCTCACACCAGTTGTTTCTTCTGTTTTTATTTTAATCATTTTTTAACTTTAAAACTTCACTCAGCAATGGACCAAAAAAAAAATACTGGAAGTAGTTTAAAACAGCTCAGTCCTGATACAAATCTCAAATTAGGAATGAAGGAGATGTCCTACCATTTGTATGGGTTATGGGAGCAGCAGTCAAGTAACCACTTAAGCAAAAGAAGTAAGTAAAATATTATGATCTCTAGCACCAGAGACACATGTCATCGTAGAGTATGGGAAGCCATTGCTGGCACCAGAGGCCTGCTCAGCATTTCTGGCTCCCACAGAGCTGTCCTCAAAGATACTTTAAAGGGCTTCCCTGGTGGCACAGTGGTTGGGAGTCCGCCTGCCGATGCAGGGGACACGGGTTCGTGCCCCGGTCCGGGAGGATCCCACATGCCGCGGAGCAGATGGGCCCGTGAGCCATGGCCGCTGGGCCTGCGCGTCCGGAGCCTGTGCTCCGCAGCGGGAGAGGCCACAGCAGTGAGAGGCCCGCGTACCACAAAAAAAAAAAAAAAAAAAAAAAAAAAAAGATACTTTAAAATTGAGTTATTGTATATTTCTCTCCACTTTATTGGCATGAACACTGAGGGTGCATTCTAAAACAGTCCCTACTGCTAAGTAATGGATTCAGGCAGAATTCTTGTCAGAGGAGGTGTCCAGAGAACAGGATCTCACATGTGGTGACGTCCATTTATGGCATCATACAGTTGCTGCCACTGCCACTAGTTAATTTAGGCTAAGGAGGAATATGAAAAAATGAAAATGAACGCCAAAAGGCTTAGCTGAAGCTGGAGAGGTGTAGGTGGCTGTGATAGGTTTCTGACCTCCACTTAAGTGCATACTGATGACAGTTACATGCACAGTGCAATCTCAGGTCAATCATCAGCTCACCCCTACACAGCATGACTATCACAAGTGGGAGGTGTGCCACTCACTGTGTTTGAATTATATATTTTAACTTTCTCACTTATTTTTTGAATAGGTAATATATTTGCATAGTTCAAAATTCAAGAGGTATAAAATAGTATGCAGTGAAAAGTCCCCTTTCTAGTCCTATCCTCCAGCCACTCAATTTCCAAATGGGTAACCACTGTTTATCTTTTAAGTTAATAAATACAAGCAATATGGTAGTACATGATATTCTTTCTGCAACTTGATTTTACTTAGAAGTAAGTCTTAGAGGCTGTTTTATATCAGCATATATTTCCTCCTCTTTATCATTGCATAATATTCTATTATATGGAAGATATCTATTCCCCACTGATGAACATTTGGATTGTTTCCAGTGTTTTGCTCTTAGAAATAGTGCTGCAATTAATAACCTTGTACGCATGTCATTTTGCACAAATGCAGGCATGTCTGCAGGACACATTTCTTAAATTAGAATCCAAGAGTTTGCACATTTGAAATTTTAATAAATATTGCCAAGTTATACTCCCATCAGCTGTGTATGAGAAGACGTAGTTTTCTTTATTCTCACCAAACCAGTGTGTTTGTCTAGGAGTGCAATGGTTTTCAATTCAAAACAAGTTTGAAAAGTACCTTTTGGGCAAATGAGTTTCCCCCTATACAATTCTGGTAATTCTTTGCAGAGTAGGAGAAAACGACTTCCCTTTCATCTGTGTTGGGTTATAAACTTGCATTAGAACTCAGTTACCATCCTTTAGGAGTGCCCATGCTGACCTGATTGGCCATTTCTTACAGAGTGAGGTAAATGTCTCTAAAATGAAGTGCATGCTCATATTTTCAAGAAATGGGATAGTAGTTAAGCACTAACATTTAGAAAAAATATTCCTAGTCTATAAAAGTCAGAAAGCTCTTTATTAGTAGTAAGGTTCTTATATAAAAGCATAATTTCTCTTATATTTAGAGACTGTAAAATCTTTGGCACTTAAGGAATTGTGTATTATTTGAGGTTGTAACATTTTAGATTTTGATGTCGTTTCTAATGCATCAAGTCTAGCATTGTTCTCTCCTAGAAAATCCTTAGAGGAAAAATAAACATGGTAGAAGTTAATAGCTACCTAAATGTAGATTTCACTTGGAATATTCATCTAATAATGTGTTTTATAGGTAGCATATGGTAATGCAGTCATATTAATTCTGGATGAATTTTTCCGTATTAAATTTTGTTGAAAGTGTTACATTTTAATTACTGTCTGGTGTAAACCATTGATTTCAGATAGAAAAATAATGTGACTCCTCCTATTACATATTTACTCTAGAACAAGAAACAAAAAGACTGTCAATAATGGCTAAGTCAATAATGATACCCAACTTTGAAATTCCCTCTGACTGGTGGGAGTGATTTGATGGAAAGGCTGTTTTTATTCCATGACATCAGTGCTGAACTTTGAGTAGCAACTGCCTCCAGGATTACTATTCTTAAAAAAATACCTGAAATCTATAGATGGATTACAGATACATAGGTAGATTTTAAAATTCTCTTTATTCATTCTCCATCTCTAAGAAACAAAGGAGAGGAAAAAAACACTTCCCAGACAAAAAAAAAAGAAAAAAAAACAGTAGTTTTCTATTGTCCTGAAATTGCTTCCATTCAAATACTTACAGGTACAGACCTAACTCTGATTTGCTCTGTTGTTTGTGTGCTTAAGTCAGCATTTATTAAGTGGTCAGTGTGTGCCAGCTATTTACCGACTACACCTCTTTCAGTTCTCACAACCACCCAAGGAAGTAGGATTATCATTAGCCCCATTTTGCAGATAAGGAAACTAAAGCTCTTGGAAGTCAAATAACTTGCTTAAGATCACCCTGCCTGTAAGCAGTAGAGTTAGAGTCTGAACTTAGGCCTATGTGATTCCAAACATATGGTAACTATAACCACTATGTAATGCTGCCTACTTAGTAGTGGAGCCACTTTTCAAATAAAATCCTAAATAGAACCATGAGTGATATTCAAAATATTTTATAATCAACATAGCCAAATCACAGCATAATCATAAAAAGGGCACACACTAATGAACAGATGCCTACAACGAACAGCTGAATATGAGCTCAATAAATTTAGACAAATAAAGTGGAAATGTTCTGAGGCGGCTATGGAGGGCCTATGACTCACCTCTGTGGCCTGCCCATCACAGGAAGAAGCTCATTCCATCCTCACTTCCCCTTTCAACTCCCACCTCACAGAAACTGGGGTTTGGTAATAATGAAAAAAAAAAAAAAAAACTCTCATGAAGCCACATACTGTATTTATTAAAACATGAGCCAATAGAAAAGCTTATATTCCTTTTACTTGTACTCTTTGTAACTAGAGATTAATCCCTTTAAAAAATCTTTTGACTAGACCTAAGTCTAATATTTCTAGTATCATTTCATAGGGAAACCTGTCCTTGTATATTTCAGATTGGAAATATATCTACCTGCTAGGAAATATATGTCTCTCCTTTATGGTCATTTACTGAATGTTCACAACTGTATACTTACAATTCCCCTTTAGCTCAAGATTACTTTCCTTTTTAAAATGTTATGTAGAGAGTATAATGTCCAAGAGGGGATTTGGCTTTTAAACATTTGATTCATTCATTTAAATAGTTACCAGGTAAACTGCACAGTGGGAAACTGGATATTATTCTTACTGTGAGAAAATCAGACAAGTATTAGAGGGAAGAGTGTAAGACAAGCCTAGTAATCATGAACATTCATGTATTGGAGCCTCAACACATCAGTGATTGAGCCAGTTAGTACCTTAGTTTCTTTTCAGAAAGCACATGTGCTGGCTTACTATACAAAGAAACATAGCTAAAATAAAAGCAAAGGAACACAAGTCAAAAAGGGACTCAAATAGGGAAGGGGCAGAGGAAGTAGGACAGGAAACAGGAAACAAAGTAAATCAGAAGACCTATTCTGTGCTTACTAGGAGCCAAGGTGAAAAGGGAAAAGGAATTCATTTAGCTAGCTCACATTTACTAATTTTAAGTAATACTGACCCATAGGAAGAGATAGTCTTTTTATTACTACTGAGTTCTAAAAGAAATTTGTTATGTAGGAATCTTTATGAGGAGTATCAATACCTTTTGAGATCATTGATTTGGAAATATAAGTATACTTTTAGGAACAAGCAAAAGCAATGGCTCCGTTTTTGTCTCAAAATGCATAACTTTTGAAGGCTTTTACCTTGTGGCATTTGCATGCTTAATATAATCTTAATACTTATAGTATCATCATATACGTATTAACCTCTGGGAAATTTTTATTTTGTATTGCAATGTCAATCAACAAAGTTTTTATTATGTGCCTGTTCTAGGTACATTAGGCTCTGGGAATGCAGTCCAAAACAGTCATATTCTCTCCCTTCACGAGGATTCTTGTTCAGAAATAAAAAAGCAATGAAAAAAAATGTGTGTGTTCCAGTGAAGGAAGAATGAGATGCTATGGCATCTGATAGCATCTAAAGCTGTGGTTCCCAGATTTTTTATTTCATGAATGAGTATGATGTTTTTTAAATGGGGGTCAATATAGGTTGCCAATATTTTATTAGCCAAGAAAAGTCATTTAAAAGAGAACAATAAAAGGCACTGCGGTGGACCCTTTAACAACATGGGCTTGAACTGTGCAGGTCCACTTGTATGCGAATGTTTTTCACTAAATGAGTACTTCAGTACTGCGAGGTCCATGGGTGGTTGAATCCGCAGACGTGGAACTGAGGATATAGACAGCTGACTGCAAAGTTTTATGTGGATTTTTGACTGCGCAGGAGTTGGAGCCTCTGTTGTTCAAACGTCAACGGTACAGCCTTCTAACAACATCATTTCATTGAAAGGACACTCTAAATTAAAAATACAGGGGAGAACATAGTCTTAGAATGAAGGGCAGCTTGCCAGTGATGCGGGCCCAGGCGGCCACAGGAAGCCAAGGATACAGCATTACATTTAGTCTTCATGTCTCCACAGGCTCCTCTTGGCTGTGACAGTTTCTCATACTTTCCTCATTTTTCATGCCCTTGACAATATTGAGGAGTACTGCCCTATTCTAAAGCCTCAGAGTCTTCTGCTTCAGTTGGCAGAAGAGGAAAGAGACAGTGGAGGGCCACTTTAGAGTCACAGAAACCCCAGCTTACAGGAGTTGCCCATCCTTTTTACTTCTGGTATGGAGCAATGGAGATCACCTCTAGCATGCAGCGCTAAGGCAACATTTCCAATTTGAATATTCCATTGGTCAGGCTGCTGCAGGCAGCCCGGCTTTAGGAAGACCATCCAGGTGGCTGACAGTCTTGGTGCTCCAGCCGGGTGTCAGGCATGAGCCTCTGAGGTGGGAGAACCAAGTTCAGGACACTGGTTCACCAGAGACCTCCCAGCTCCACGTTATATCACATGGCGAAAGCTCTCACAGAGATCGCCATCTCAATGCTAAGACCCAGCTCCACTCAATGATCAGCAAGCTACAGGGCTGCACATCCTATGCCAAACAACCAGCAAGACAGGAACACAACTGCACCCATTAGCAGAGAGGCTGCCTAAAATCATAATAAAGTCACAGACACTCCAAAACACACCACCAGACATGGCCCTGCCCACCACAGAGACAAGATCCAGCCTCATCCACCAGATCACAGGCACCAGTCCCCTCCACCAGGAAGCTTACACAGCCCACTGAACCAACCTTACCAATTGGGGGCAGACACCAAAAACAATGGGAACTACGAACCTGCAGCCTGCAGAAAGGAGATCACAAACACAGTAAGTTAAGCACAATGAGAAGACAGAGAAATACACAGCAGATGAAGGAGCAAGGCAAAAACCCACCAGACCAAACAAATGAAGAGGAAGTAGGCAGTCTACCTGAAAAAGAATTCAGAGTAATGATAGTACAGATGACCCAAAATCTTGGAAATAGAATGGAGAAAATACAAGAAACGTTTACCAAGGACCTAGAAGAATGAAAGAGCAAAAAAGATGAACAACACAATAAATGAAATTAAAAATTCTCTAGAAGGAATCAATAGCAGAATAACTGAGGCAGAAGAACAGATAAGTGACCTGGAAGATAAAATAGTGGAAATAACTACTGCAGAGGAGAATAAAGAAAAAAGAATGAAAAGAATTGAGGACAGTCTCAGACACCTCTGGGACAACATTAAATGCACCAACATTCAAATTATAGGGGTCCCAGAAGAAGAACAGAAAAAGAAAGGGACTTAGAAAATATGTGAAGAGATTCTAGTTGAAAACGTCCCTAATATGGGAAAGGAAATAGTCATTCAAGTCCAGGAAGCACAGAGAGTTCCATACAGGAAAAATCCAAGGAGAAACACACCAAGACAGATATTAATCAAACAATCAAAAATTAAATACAAAGGAAAGCAACAAATAACATACAAGGGAATCCCCATAAGGTTAACAGTTGATCTTTCAGCAGAAACTCTGCAAGCCAGAAGGGAGTGGAAAGACATATCTGAAGTGAGGAAAGAGAAAAACCTACAACCAAGTTTACTCTACCCAGCAAGGATCTCACTCTGATTCGATGGAGAAGTCAAAACCTTTCCAGACAAGCAAAAGCTAAGAGAGTTCAGCACCACCAAACCAGCTTTACAACAAATGCTAAAGGAACTTCTCTAGGCAGAAAACACAAGAGAAGAAAAAGACCTACAATAACAAAACCAAAACAATTAAGAAAATGGTAACAGGAACACACATATCGATAACTACCTTAAATGTAAATGGATTAAATGCTCCAATGAAAAGACACAGACTGGCTGAATGGATACAAAAACAAGACCCATATATATGCTGTCTATAAGAGACCCACTTCAGACCTAGGGACACATAGAGACTGAAAGTGAGGGGATGGAAAAAGATATTCCATGCAGATGGAAATCAAAAGAAAGCTGGAGTAGCAATTCTCATATCAGAGAAAATAGACTTTACAATAAAGACTACTAAAAGAGACAAAGAAGGACACTACATAAAGATCACGGGATCAATCCAAGAAGAAGATATAACAATTGTAAATATTTATGCACCCAACAAAGGAATACCTAATATGTAAGGCAAATGCTAACAGCCATAAAAGGGGAAATCGACAGTAACACAATCATAGTAGGGGACTTTAACACCCCACTTTCACCAAAGAACAGACCTTCCAAAATGAAAATAAATAAGGAAACACAAGCTTTAAATGATACATTAAACAAGATGGACTTAATTGATATTTATAGGACGTTCCATCCAAAAACAGCAGATTATACTTCTTCTTAAGTGCTCATGGAACATTTTCCAGGATAGATTATATCTTGGGTCACAAATCAAGCCTTGGTAAATTTAAGAATATTGAAATCGTATCAAGTATCTTTTCCGACCACAACACTATGAGACTAGATATCAATTACAGGAATAAATCTGTAAAAAATACAAACACATGGAGGCTAAACAATACACTATTAAATAACCAAGAGATCACTGAAGAAATCAAAGAGGAAATCAAAACATACCTAGAAACAAATGACAATGAAACATGATGACCCAAAACATGTAGGATGCAGCGAAAGCAGTTCTAAGAGGGAAGTTTATACCAATACACTCCTACCTCAAGAAACAAGAAACATCTCAAATAAACAACCTAACCTTATGTCTAAAACAATTAGAGAAAGAAGAACAAAAAAAACCCAAAGTTAGCAGAAGGAGAGAAATCATAAAGATCATTTCAGAAGTAAATGAAAAAGAAACGAAGGAAAGAGTAGTTAAGATCAATAAAACTAAAAGCTGGTTCTTTGAGAAGATAAACAAAATTGATAAACCACTAGCCAGACTCATCAAGAAAAAAAGGGAGAAGACTCAAATCAACAGAATTAGAAATGAAAAAGGAGAAGTAACAACTGACACTATAGAAATACAAAGGACCATGAGAGATTACTACAAGTAACTATATACCAAGAAAATGGACAACCATGAGGAAATGGACAAATTCTTAGAAGAGCAAAACCTCCTGATACTGAACCAGGAAGAAATAGAAAATATAAACAGATCAATTTTAAAATTGGTGATTAAAAGTTTTTAAATCTTCCAACAAACAAAAGCCCAGGACCAGATGGCTTCACAGGCAAATTCTATCAAACATCTAGAGAAAAGCTAACACCTATCCTTCTCAAACTCTTGCAAAATATAGCAGAGGGAGGAACACTCCCAAACTCATTCTATGAGGCCACCATCACCGATACCAAAACCAGACAAAGATGTCACAAAGAAAGAAAACTACAGACCAATATCACTGAAGAACATAGATGCAAAATTCCTCAACAAAATTCTAGTGAACAGAATCCAACAGCACAGTAAAAGGATGATACACCATGGTCAAGTGAGGTTTATCCCAGGAATGCAAGGATTCTTCACTATATGCAAATCAATCAATGTGAAAAACCATATTTACAAACTGAAGAATAAAAATTCAACACCCATTTATGATAAAAACTCTCCAGAAAGTAGGCATAGAGGGAACTTATCTCAACATAATAAAGGCCATATATGACAAACCCACAGCCAACAACATTCTCAATGGTGAAAAACTGAAACCATTTTCACTAAGATCAGGAACAAAACAAGGTTGCCCACTCTCACCACTATTATTCAACATAGTTTTGAAAGTTTTAGGCACAGCAATCAGAGAAGAAAAAGAAATAAAAGGAATCCAAATCGGAAAAGAAGTAAAACTGTCACTGTTTGCACATAACATCATAGTATACATAGAGAATACCAAAGATGCTACCAGAAAACTACTAGAGCTAATCAATAAATTTGGTAAAGTAGCAGGATACAAAATTAATGTACAGAAATCTCTTCCATTCCTATACACTAATGACTAAAAATCTGAAAGAGAAATTAAGCAAACATTCCCATTTACCACTACAACAAAAAGAATAAAATTACCTAGGAATAAACCTACCTAAAAAGACAAAAGACCTCTATGCAGAAAACTATAAGACACTGATGAAAGAAATTAAAGATGATACAAACAGATGGAGAGATATACGATGCTCTTGGATTGGAAGAATCAGCATTGTGAAAATGGCTATACTACCCAAAGCAATCTACACATTCAGTGCAATCCATATCAAACTAGCAGTGCCATGTTTCATAGAACTAGAACGAAAACAGACAGATGGAGAGATATACCATGTCCTTGGATTGGAAGGATCAACACTGTGAAAATGACTGTACTACCCAAAGCAATCTACACATTCAGTGCAATCCCTATCAAACTACCAATGGCATGTTTCATAGAACTAGAACAAAAAATTTCACAATTTGTAAGGAAACACAAAAGACCCCGAATAGCCAAAGCAATCTTGGGAAAGAAAAACGGAGCTGGAGGGATCAGGCTCCCTGACTTCAGACTATAGTACAAAGCTACATCATCAAGACAGTATGGTATTGACACAAAAATAGAAATACAGATCAATGGAACAGGATAGAAAGCCCAGAGATAAACTCACACACCTGTGGTCACCTTATCTTTGATAAAGGGGTCAAGAATATACAATGGAGAAAAGACAGCCTCTTCAGTAAGTGGTGCTGGGAAAACTGGACAGCTACATGTGAAAGAATGAAATTAGAACACTCCCCATACACAAAAATAAACTCAAAATGGATTAAAGACCTAAATGTAAAGCCAGACACTATAAAACTCTTAGAGGAAAACATAGGCAGAACACTCTATGACATAAATCACAGCAAGATCCTTTTTGACCCACTTCCTAGAGAAATGGAAATAAAAACAAAAGTAAACAAATGGGACCTAATTAAACTTAAAAGCTTTTGCACAGCAAAGGAAACCATAAACAAGACGAAAAGACAACCCTCAAATGGGAGAAAATATTTGCAGACGAAGCAACTGACAAAGGATTAATCTCCAAAATTTACAAGCAGCTCATGCAGCTCAATATCAAAAAACCAAACAACCCAATCCAAAAATGGGCAGGAGACCTAAATAGACCTTTCTCCAAAGAAGATATACAGATTGCCAACAAACACATGAAAGGATGCTCAATATCACTAATCATTAGAGAAATGCATATCAAAACTACAATGAGGTATCACCTCACACCAGTCAGAATGGCCATCATGAAAAAAATCTACAAACACTAAATGCTGGAGCAGGTGTGGAGAAAAGGGAACCCTCTTGCACTGTTTGTGGGGATGTAAATGGATACAGCCACTATGGAGAACAGTATGTAGGTTCCTTAAAAAACTAAAAATAGAACTACCATACAACCCAGCAGTCCCACTCCTGGACATATACCCTGAGAAAACCATAATTCAAAAAGAGTCATGTACCACAATTGTTCATTGCAGCTCTATTTACAATAGCCAGCACATGGAAGCAACCTAAGTGTCCATCAAGAGATGAATGGATAAAGATGTGGCACATATATACAATGGAATATTACTAAGGCATAAAAAGAAATGAAATTTAGTTATTTGTAGTGAGGTGGATAGATCTAGAGTCAGTCATACAGAGTGAAGGAAGTCAGAAAGAGAAAAACAAATACTGTATGCTAACACATATATATGGAATCTTAAAATAAAAAAATGGTTCTGAAGAACGTTGGGGCAGGACAGGAATAAAGACACAGACACAGAGAATGTACTTGAGGATGCATGGAAGGGGAAGGGGAAGCTGGGATAAAGTGAGAGAGTGGCATGGACATATATACACTACCAAATGTAAAATAGATAGCTAGTGGGAAGCAGCCACATAGCACAGGGAGTTCAGCTCGGTGCTTTGTGACCACTTAGAGCATGGGATAGGGAGGGTGGAAGGGAGACGCAAGAGGGAGGGGATATGGGGATATATGTATACGTATAGCTGATTCACTTTGTTATACAGCAGAAACTAACACAACATTGTAAAGCAAATATACTCCAATAAAGATGTTAAAAAAAAGAATTAAGGGCAGACTTTCACCAAAAAAAGGAAATAGACAAAGAGAATTTTCAATCTCACCCTGAGGTATATATAATGTTTTAGCTGCAGACAAATCAAAACAAAACCCGATTTTAATTGTAATTTGTAGAATGTGCTACAAAAAGCATAGTGCTTTGAAAGAAAGTATCAGGAGTAGCCGCTTCGGAAAAGGAGAATAAGGAGCTCTCCTTAGAAAAGGTAGAACATTTCATCTGAGGCCCAGAGGATGAGCGTAAGCCAGACAGGCAAGGAGGAAAAAAACCAAAGCATTCCCTGTCGGGAAGGTTTAACACTCTCCCCTCCTTATTTGTGTTTTGCGGTTGCCCTAAAACAGTACCACCAGTTAAACACAATTTATTACCTTAGTCTCACTGATGAAATGAGACTCACTGACTAAAATTAAGGCCCTGGCAGGAGGACTGCATCCTTCTGGAGGCTCGACTTCCTTTGCCTTTTCCCACTTCTAGAGGAGGTCGCCTGCAGTCCTTGGCTCGTGGCCCCTTCCTCCATATCTACAGTGTAGTATCTTCAAATTCCTCCCGACTCTGGCATTGACTCTCTTCTGCCTCTCTTCCACATTCAGAGAACCCTTGCGATTACACTGAGCCCACCCAAATAATCCAGGATGATCTCTTTATCTTGAAGGCAGCCGATTAGCAACCTCCATTCCATCTGCAACCTTAGTTCCTCCTCTCCTTGTTGCACAGGTTCCAAGGGGTAGGATGTAAACATCTTTGAGAAGCCTGTATTCTGCCTACCACACCCTCTGACTCATGGAGAACACAGTATATGCTAAATTGCTTCCTTCTCAACTACTGGCTTGTGAAGAATTGTGAAGAGTATGAGATATTACTTTGCCTGCAAGCTAATAGGATGGCCTGCCAGAGTTTGTGGATGGCAGTAGAAGGCATGAGACTCCTGGGTCACAGACAAAGGACTTTACTATTCGTGGCAGAGCAAGCAGCATGCGCATCATCACATTTCCCTCAGCCCCCCTTATCTCCAAGTCCCACAGGAGTGATACAGATGAGGCCTGATGGATACCTACACCCACTATGGACTGTGTTATAGGAGAACAACCTCAAGTTTAGGGAAGCCGGATCATTTATAATGTGCAGTAAGCATGCCTTCCCTTTTTCTCAGAGGGAGACACTACCTCTTTTTTCCAAGGCTGTTCAATATACAAATATCCTTACAAAGATGATCCAGAACAAAGAGTGGTTACTGCGTCATTTGCAAGATGTATGAAAAAACTAGAGAACCTTGGAAAATTGTCCACAAATATCCCTACACTGCATCTGCTTTTAATAACCTGGTCTGCAGCTTCTGAAATGCAGGGACTAGTTCTTTGAAAAACATTTTAAAATCAATACATTTTAAGTTAAAAGCTTTTCTTTTCAAATATAATTTTTTCAACTTTTTACTTGTTCAAGTCAACCTCTATTTATACATTGCATTGAAATATTTTTCTAGTGCCTAATATGTTCCTTGTTATCCTTGCCTTATCGTCAGATAATTCTGTATGAAAACATGTTGACTTTTTGGCTAGTTTAATAAACAAATGACTAATGCAAAAAGACAGCTTGACCTCAGTTCATAATGAGGAAATAAATATTAGCAAATTTACTAATGAGGGCCCTGATACAAACAGGTAATTTTGAAGAAAACCAGGTGCCAATATGACCTTAATGTGAAATGTCATTCTATGAAAAGAGTGACTTGAGAGGGGGCCTTTACTAAGAAGTGGAAGACAAACAGATTCGTTCATTTCTACGTATTAAATCCAAACCCATTCTGAGAGCAAAAGATGGCTGCAAAGTTAGAGACCCAGTTAAATAAGCAAATGATTATACTTGGTATTAGAAGTATCAACATTTATGAATTTGCTAATGTGTCTATTCCCTCTTTTTCTGACATTCTTTTAAGTTAAAACTACTGATTAGATAGGTTTCTAGTTTTAAGGGCAAAGAAGGTTACAAGGAACATCTTAAAGTATCTAATGATAAAAATGAGTTGGATCAGAAGAAAAAGGAAATGAAATACATTTTAGCCTCTATGTGCAGAAATGATGGTAGATGCATATCAATAAGACATACTCTTTGAGCAACTTTTTCTTCGAAGTGGTAATACATAAGGCAAGTTGTCAATGTCCTCCTGTCTAGTTGTCCTGAGACCAACACTGTGATATCAGACCAAGGGAAAGATGGCAGCCTTTATTCCTAAAAGAGAGTTGCTCAGAAGCCAACTAGATCATATTTATACTCTACATATGTAGTGATTACAATCTTGCCACTCATATTTTATCCTATTAATGGTTCTGAAAAACTGAAATAAATCACCATCCTTACTTTTACCATATCCTTGTGCTTCACTAGATCATTGCTCTCAGGTTAAAGTTATCAATTTGTGTACTATGCTGACAAAAGAAGCTCTTACAAATTGCCAAGGAGCATGACAAACGGCAGCGGCTTTCCTTGACAGGTAAAACGCTGCAGAAATTCAGTGGAAGGCATTTAGGAACCACAATCAGAAAACCTGCACTTGAAATCTGGCTCCTCCCCATCAGACCTCTGTGAGCTCTAAGCCTCAGTTTCCTCATCTGCGAAGAAAGGACGAAAGTGTGACGCCCTGTCTCTGATCTCAGGGTGACATGATGTGGCGTTTGTGGGAGCACCTTAGCTCATAAGGGTAAGACTTTTTTTTTTTCCAATTTGGATTTCATTCTTTGTTTTATTTTTGTTTTGGAATTTTCATTGAGGGAGTTCAGCAGCACCTGTTAACAACAGGATTTTTAGTAAATAGTACATTTGAAAAATCAGTAAATAGTACATTTGAAACTATTTAATAAACAGTTCATTTGAAAAATAGTACATTGAAAAATAGTACATTAGTAAATAGTACATTTGAAAAAGTACATTTGAACATGTTTTAATCATTTGAAAAATCAGTAAATAGTACATTTGAAAAATAGTATATTTAGTAAATAGTACTATTTACTAAACATCATTTAGTAAATAGTACATTTGAAAAATCAGTGCATTTTCAAATAGTACATTTGAAAAATTTTTAGTAAATAGTACATTTGAAAAATGTACTAAAAATAGTACATTTTTAGTAAATAGTACGTTTAAATCAGTGATTATAATCCACAATTTAAGACCTGCTCAAGTCAGAAATCTCCAAGCAGGTCTCACAATCCCACCCACGCCTTAGGGCCTGCTGTGCGGAAAGGGCTGCATGCGCTGAGTACAGGAGGAGCAATTTACCGGCATCTTCCCATTCCCTCCTGCCTGGAGTCCCAACCCCTTCCCTGGCGCTCATCAGTGACCCATCGGTGCCTTTCTCACTGCCGACTGCAACACAGCTCACCATGCTATACCCCTGACGGTGACAGTTCCTCATTCTCACCTTTCAGGTCCTGACACAAAACTGCCACCACCATTTCTAAAGGTCCCCTCAAGTCACAGAGACTTTCACAGAGACCTCATTTCCTGCAGAAACTAACGGGCCCTAGCCTTGTCTCCCCTACAGCTGTCACTGATACAGGCAATCATGCTCTCCGTCTCCTCAGCTGTTAACTACACGTCCTCCTCTCCCTCCCAGTTCTTTCCTGAAGCTTCCTTTCAGGTACTGATTTCCTCAGCCATCCACAGATAAGAACATTTCAATAGCTAAGCCAAGATAAATTTGCAGCGGCCATCAGATGCTGCCTCCTGCCTCTAAAGGAAAGGAGAGTGCTCCGCACAAGATGGGTGTTTTCACAGCCTCTGTCAGTGTTTCCTCTAACTTTTAGTCACAACCTGAAGTGAATTATTACTTTGAAAGCAAGTTCGTCCCTTATGTGCAAACCAATTCTCTACCAAGGTAGTTTGAGTCTTATTTCTCCTCTTTGGTCTCCTCTGGAGCACTTGTCTATGATTTGGGCATGAGATAGAGGGAATCTCAAAGTTCAAAAGTCTTCTGGTCCAATTACATATCTACTTTTAAAAATACCATCACCGGGGCTTCCCTGGTGGTGCAGTGGTTGAGAGTCCGCCTGCCGATGCAGGAGACACGGGTTCGTGCCCCGGTCCGGGAAGATCCCACATGGCGCAGAGCGGCTGGGCCCGTGAGCCATGGCCGCTGAGCCTGCGCGTCCGGAGCCTGTGCTCCGCAACGGGAGAGGCCACAACAGTGAGAGGCCCGCGTACCAAAAAAAAAAAAAAGTACCATCACCGCCAGTGGGTTGTGCAGGCTGAAAGGAATTTGCTTCATCGTAGGCGAACTGTCCATCCTTGAACAGCTCTGACCAGGACAAGTGTTTAACTGAGTTCACTGAAATCTGACTTCCTGAGTGTTACATCCTCTGGCTATACTTTTTCCGATCAGGACATCACAGTATCTTCCATGGTCACTCGCCCGTCTAGTACTATTCATCACTGCTTCTCCATCATCTAACATAGGCTCCCAAAGCATAGCAGGCTCTTAAGAAACATTTGTTGAATGAATGAATGTTTGTGGCCCTTTCTACAGGACTGCAATTTGTATCTAAGACATTTATGAAATATAATCTTGGTCTTCTCCACGCTAGAAGTCCTTAGTTTTCAAAAGGAAAAGTTTCAAGTTCAAGTTACATTTCCTTTCCTCTGGGCTTTCTCCAGTGTGTCGAAATTTATCTCAGTAAACTATATAAAAATTAAAAATATAAATTACATAAAAAGATAAATTATAGTAAAGAGATAAATTACATTTAAATATACATTTTATGTATATGACTATATAATCATGTGTGTGTGAGTATAAGATTCAGTTAATCTACTTTTCTAAATAAAGTTATGTCAACGTATAGAGCACGAGTAAACAAAAACTAATTAAAAGCACTCTCTTAACTGAGAAAAAATATACCTTGGCACTCAAAATCTACTCACAGCTAAGTGGTTTTATTTAGTATTATTAACTTTTTTTTTAACATCTTTATTGGGGTATAATTGCTTTACAATGGTGTGTTAGTTTCTGCTTTATAACAAAGTGAATCAGTTATACATATACATATGTTCCCATATCTCTTCCCTCTTGCGTCCCCCTCCCTCCCACCCACCCTATCCCACCCCTCCAGGCGGTCACAAAGCACCGAGCTGATCTCCCTGAAATTTTTTGTTTTATACAGAGGCTTTGTTATAATATCATTAAACTATTTTTAAAAGAGAAATTTGAACCACAATTCTACCACCCTGCTGCAGCTGTTATCATTCTTGTTTCCCCCCATCTTGTTCATATATAAAAATAACTTTGTTATTGTAAATATATGGTATACATTTGCATTGTACTTTTTTCACTTAAAATTATATTGCACATATTTTTCATATTATCATTAATCTTTATTTTAATTTCATCAGCTTACAGTACTTCATCGATTTGATATACTATAACCATTTCCCAATTAGTCCTGATTTAAAATGTTTCCAGTTTTCTTATAGAAAATGCTGTTAGGAATATTACATACATATAGATTTTCTTCCTAAATATCTTGTCAAATTTAAAAATATTCACTTCTCTCTATTATCATTTGAAAGGATTTTTCAGTTTCTATGCGTATGAGTTTTGGTTATATGTATACTATTTATTTCCAGTTTTATATCAATGTAGTTAAAAGCTAAAGCCTGTAAAATTTTGACTTTTAATTAAAATTATTCATTAAGCCCTGAAACATAATGTTTATAAATTTCACAGATATACTTTAAAAGACATAGCCCCTTTTAAAAATGATTAGCATTTTTTTCATTCTAAGAATATTTATAAATACCTAATTGATGCCAGGCACCAGGCTAGGAACCTGTGATGCAAGAATGAACAGGACAGACCCCTGCCCTTATGGAGTTTAAGGTCTAGCAAGAAACAAAGAAGTGAGAATAAACTGTGGTAAGTATTATGATAGGACGGTTCAAGGTGCTACCACCCTTAGACCCAGGCAAAAAGGGTCCTTGGCCTCGGCCCCAGGTTTCAGAGAACCCCACTCTGGCCCTTCCCCAGCCATGCCCCTTTCTCACCAGGCAAAGAGACAGCAGGCATCTGTGGGGCAACCTGGATATGCCCATCTGGAGCCCACAACAACCATTAAACCTCCTGGGAATAGCAGGGGTGCCAGAATTCCCTGCTCAAAAGGTCCAAACCCACTCCTAGGGCCACAACAGACTTCTCTAGAGCCACCTGCTGAATGTGGAGCCTGTGCTTATGTGTCTACCAGTGAACACGTAAAACACAGCGCTTGGGGAAGGTTGTGAACAGGGACTGAATGTGTGGTCTGGGTTGCCCACACACAGGCAGAAGAAGCCCCTGGCAGCTCTGGTCGGAGGCAGGAATGGGAAGGGAAAGAGGAGTGGCCACAGAGTGAGGACAAGGGGCTAGGCCACTTCCCCCCAGAGTCATGTTCCAGCACAGAGCTCTGAAGATTCTGAAAATTCTAATTTGAACCTTGTTTTCCAGGTGGCTTTGAGGATATATTTGTCAAGGTAGGAGGATGGAACATATTTCATTTAATGTTTTGTTAGCATGATTGATAGTTTTAAAATATTTAGATATATGGGACGTAAGCCTTCATTTGTATTCTTGCCCCAGTCCTTAACAAATGTTGGGGCAGGCTTGGTACAAGGTACCACGGGGACGCCTAACAGGCGGATCTAACCTTCGATGGGGGTGTCATAGAAGGCCTCTCAGAGTAAACCATGGTTCAGGAGCCTAGGCTCAGACACATGATATTCCACTTACATAACCACTACATTTATAGGCTAAAGGTGGAAAAGTCATATGCTCATCTTAATAAATGCCAAAACTGTATTCGATGGAATGCAAGAGACAGTCATGTTCAAATTAACACTTAAAACCCTAGAATAACAACATAGGTAGCACAATACATGCTTTATCTATATGAAATTAAACACTGACATCACATATACATGTTAAGTACCAACGGTGTTCCCTTTAAATTTAACCAAAGATAAGAATTTCAACTATCACTCAATTCTTTCACATGGATGTTAAATCGCTAGCCCATTCATTTTGGCAGATGTTAACTTCTTTTCCCTTTTCCAATGGTTTAATGAACAGTTTTAAGTGAGAAGAACTGTGCCGTGTCATTTACTCCACCACTTCCTTAAAAGTCCTTTACCTTTTCTGGTTTGTCATTGTTGCTGGTCTATACACCCTCTTGAAGGCACGAGTTCCATAAAATTACTACCTGCTTGTTAAAATATACTTTTATTTATTTCAAATTTTCCTCTTTCAAGATTCAGTGGAAGCCTACATTTTCCTCCTTATGGTTTTGTATTTGTTTGGTCAGCCATTGCCTGGAGCTGGTGTTTAGACCAGGAAGCGACTCATTATTCTCCCAAATGGTTCCTGTGTCTCACTTATTAACCCGTATCAGCTGGAGGCAATGGCATTCCCTCTACCCTCCAGTCTTAACACACAGCCAGGAACTTGGCACAGAAAAAGTGTGATGGTGGAAGTTCTGGCCTGCCAGGCTACGAGGAGCAAGCGGTTAATTGAATAGAAACAAGTCATGTGGCATGTTTAATTTGAGTAAGAATACAAGTCTAAAGTTGTTTGCCTGGTCACTGCCAGGCATCTGTTAGCTACTGTGTTTACAGATTCATTCTCTCTATCTTTCTCTTTCCCGATGTCTCTTTCTCTTGTATTTCTAACTATAAATTCCCAGATAAGATTTTGATTTTTGATACTTGATACAGGACTGTTCTGAAACAGTGACTAAAGGAAAGACAAGATATCTTCACGAAGCAGCAGTTTTGGTGTTCCTTTCTGGCTTCTTCTCAAATTTTACAATAGAACACGTGAGAACTGGGATGCTGCCTATTCTCAAAGTGTACTTTCAGAGAAATTACCTCACTCCGAGCTTGTATGAGATACAATTCTCTTCTCCCCTACAATTTAGGATCCATGATAATTTTCTGGACATCAAGCATGTTTATGCAAAAGTCTTCTACTTTAACGAGAAGACAGGACTTGAAGACATGTGCTTTTGATCATCCCTGCAGGACCATTTTATCAGTTCGTAAATCAGGGAATCCACTCAGGATTTGTCTAGCGATGCCCTGTTTGCTTACATTCAAAGTCTTGGCACGATCAGAAATTGCCTAAAACTGATTCTCCCATTATTCATCAAGTATAGTTTGGACAACAAAAGTGATCTCCAAGATACTGTTTCCATAAAATAACAAAATTCTCCATGGTGGCGTCCCCAAATGTCTCCACTGGGCCTCACTTCCCACCATCCTCATCCTCCTTTCTTCTCCATCCCCATTAACCCCTACAGCCCCGGGTCTCAGTAAGAACCATCAAACGACAAGTGGCGGGCACTGAAGTGGCTTCACCTAGCATTTTGGAGTCTCAACATGAAAAGCCCATTCTTGGTTTCTCCTCCTTGAAGGAGAGGGCTCCATTCACCTCTGCAGTGCGCTTGCCTACTTTCTGACTCTCCAGCCTCTGCCTAGGCTTTAAATAACTACTTGATCCTCTGAGGAATTTCTTTTCTGACCCCTCCCTTCTTCAGGGTACTTCAGTGGATTCTGGTAAAAGGAGCCCTGGCCTGAGCCTAAGGGAATCTCTTACCTTAGGGCACTGCCAAACTGTAAGGCTTGTGTTCTGTCCCCTCCCAGACTTCTGTTCTAGAAAATCAAGTTGCATACAACCCCACACACCTAATGCATAATGAAAAGAACATTAAAATCACAAATAATTCCATAACTCAACAATGATAAACATTGTTGATATTTTAGGGTATGGTGTGGCATGGTATGGTGTGGTGTGGTATGGTATAGAATATGTAATACATGAGACATAATTATACTAAACAATTATTCATTGTGTATATAAAATTCAGTTTTAACTAGGTGTCATGTATTTTTATTTGCTAAATCTGGAAACCCTATTACAGCTCTAATCCCAATAGGCTTGTTTTCCTTCACATATATCCTGACCAATAATTTCACATTTTCACTAAAAGAGTGTTTCAGGAGTAATTTTTCCCAGGACATCGATAACATTTGCTACTCACGCACTGGGTGGAAAAACTGTTTCCTTTATTGGTCAGTAGTATGTTAATGAAGAAAAGGAGAGAGATTTTAGTTTACACTTCTATGTTACCGATTGGGAGTTATAGCTTCAACATGTACTAACTACTTGATCTCTGTATACGCCAATTATTTCTGTTGATTCTGAATACTAAGTGATGAAAGAAGACTTTTATTTAAAAGTAGATAAATGATAAAGTTGCCAGACAAATATCATACAAAGGAGAAATAAATTCATGTGGAAAACATATAATAATATCATTGCTTTTTCTTCCTTAATGCATTTTAAAAAATGTGAGAAACACAATTTTTGTAACCCTCTATACAAAGGTAAAAAAAAATGTTATTTTATCAATGATGGGGTTTCATTTTAGGGATGGAGCTTAGAGATTATTTTATTAATTTTAAATTTTTTGGCTTATTTTAAATGAGAAGTTCATCATGGTTATGTTTTTTTTCTTTTTTATGTTCACCATAATATTATCGACAATGCACTCCTTGAACCTAGAAGTGATTTCAAGTCCTAATGAGGACTGCATACAAGATATTTGTGACTTGTCAAGCTCACCAGAAATACAGAGAATTGCACCTGAACTTCTGCCCTATCTATATCAACTCACTGTCGATCTTTTGACAGTATTATATTTCAGACAGTAACTTTATAAATTTGGGCACCTAGAGAAATTCTTCAACAAACTAAAACATTTTCAGGCTGACATTAACGCTAGACATTTTTAGGTATCACATGTAGGCCAGAAATGTAAAATGGGTTTGTGCCGCAAACTTTTCTAAGTTCTTGTAATTAGTGTAACCATAATAGATGGAAAATAATGGCAAGATTTCCTTCTTCTCATCTGCAGACCTGTTTCCTTCTATTCATCATCACCAAAGGCTAGTGTGAAAGATAGCCTAAAGGTTGGGCATTGGAGAGTCTGCAGCTGCTCAATGGGTATTTTTGGAAAGTGAGGTGGCATCAGGGCTCACCAGGACCCTTGAAGGAAGATCTGCAATACTAATTCGGGGAAAAGCAGTTCTCATTCATTTGGCTTGTTCTGATATCATTTCTTGGCAGTAAAAAGAGGCTAAGTTAATGTGCAAATCTGACAATTGGGAAGTCGATGAGTTAAAATAGTACTTGATATCATCTCTCCCTTCTGGTCATCTGGCGTCTGTGCTATTTTGAATATTATTTTCAGTGTTGAAATGATTTTACATGGTCAGAATCACTCAAGGTACGGTCCACAGTAAATATGACGTGGCAACAACGAAAATCAGAATCAATGCATGTTTCTAGTTGGTTCAGCCTTCAAATATATTTAACCAGTTGGTGTGTTTTTTATACAAAGAACTCCCCATCCTAAGGATATGTTGCTTTTAACTGTTTTTCTTTTTTCCCTCAATACATTTGTCCTTTTAACTTTGCCCTGACTGATAAGGGGCAGATTCCTATAGAAAGATATACACACTTCCTGTCTGAGACCCAGCACTATAGTACCAGCACTGTAGTAGCCAGCATTTAAATAGTACTGGATTATTTTTAAATGCAGTAATTTAACTATATATAAAATAAATAACTAATAAGAACCTACTGTATAGCACAGGGAATTCTATTCAATACTCTGTAATGACCTATATGTGAATAGAATCTAAAAAAAGAGTAGATATATGTTTATGTATAACTCACTCACTTTGCTGTATACCTGAAACTAACACAACATTGTAAATCAACTAGACTCCAATAATAATTTAAATAAATAAATAAATAAAATGCAGTAGTTAAGAGAACACCCTCTGGGCTCTCAGTTATGTGAATTTGAATCCAAGATTAGTTGTTTACTATGGCTTTGTGACCTTGAGGAAGTTATTTAAACTGCCTACACCTGAATTCATCTATCAAGTGAAAATAATAAGGTGAAAATAATATTGTATCTATCTTATAAGGTAATACAAGTAAAGGGCTTAGCAGAATTCATGGCATACGAAATAAGTTTCATTTATTACTATAAGAATATTATTAACAAATTTAAGTTACATTATAGTATAAGTCACTACAGAAGTGTTATAATTATCACATTTCCTCATGAATTTTCTCCCCTCACATATGACTAGCTAAAATATTGAGGTAGAAATATATTTTCTCCTTCATACATTTTTCTCCTAGGGGTTCCTGCTATTAGCTAGCATATAGACACAGACAGGAGATGGGAAGTGTTGTCTTTGTGTTAAACCTGTATTTCCCAAACAAGTTTAATACAGAAACTCACTTCCTATTTGTCTGGGTGAATCTTTCCCTTTCTTTCAGAAATGGAAAACATTTTCACAGAGCCTTTAGGAGACTCTGATGCCAGGGTATTATTAGTGAGAGAGAAAGTAATCGTTCCCTTCTTGTGCACTTGGACGGAGAGCCATCAAAGTAAGGTATCCCCTGTTCTCACATCCCTTGAAATCCTGATAAGTTCTCTAGCAAAAGTAGTCCTTTCTGTAATGTCTCACCACCTGCTCTGGGAAACAGTATGCCGGCTTTTACGCTGAAACTTCAGTGGTTGTGCTTTAAAGAAAGTTTTATCCTTGTGTGGAGGGATGACTTGTGTGTACTATAAAAACTTTTCTCTGCATAGATCCATAAATATTGCTTTAAATCCCTTTCAGGAATTCAGATCCTCTTATCATTGCTTTTATGCCTCTTTTTCCCCTAAAATATTTAAACTTGGAAACGATACTATTTTTACTAAACTCTCACCCTTTCTACTTTTTTTCAACTAAAGTCATGAGAGAGAGATGAAGTCTAATTTGTAACATGAACTATATACATTTGGAATCAGCAAACAAACCTTGTGAACAAAACATTTCAGAAAGAAACATACAGAGATAGGGGAAACATACTGAATTTGAAATGAGAAGAATTATTTTTAGTTTCTTCCACTGCTACTTATGAACCCTGTGACCTTGGGCAGGTTACCAGATTTCTCTGAACCTCAGTTTTATAACCCACAAAATGGGACTCAGTGGCTGCCTGACCTGATTCTTAGAGCTTTGGTGAAGAGATAATGTATACAAGGGTTATATAAATTCGAAATCCCCATGCAAATATTTTTAGTAGTACAGGATTAACTGTTCAGCTGCTCTCCAGAAACCCCCTTGAAAGGTTCTGAAGAGTTGCTGCCCTCATAACCGGGGATCATGCACTGCCCTGCCATGTTCACTACTGCCAGAACATCATACACCACATAATCTTTCTTTTGACATTCGAATATATTGATAAGAGAGGGATTATGCAAAAACATGCTGACATTTTACCTGAAAGATAAGTGAATAATTTTCCTTTATCCTATTTTTAAGAGCAAACTCTTAAAAAAGTCACAATACTGATTAATATAATCCCCTCATCTACATAATATAATATATTCTTCAAACTTTTTACTATCCGTGACTGGCTATAAAATCTCAGCTATTTTAAATGATTTTTTTTCAGATTTATAACATTCTATAAAAATTTTAGGTACAAAAAAATATTTTCTACTGAGCTAAAACTGGCCTAGCCTCATGTGTGTTTCTTTAAAAGCTTTATTCTCCATGGCCTAACATCAAGGTGTTAGTTTAAACATGTATTCTGAGAAGGAAAATATCCACTGGTATTGCTAATGTAAGGAAAAACACAAACTTTATACTAACCAGAATTTTACACCTGACATAACAGTATGGATTAAATGATCCCAGAGCTCCATTCTTTCTGGGCCTAGAAAAAAAAAAATCTCTTGACATCCACAAGCATTAATTTCTAGTATGCTTTAAATATGCAAATAAACATCTCTGAATGTTTAAAAAGAGAATTTTAAGAGACAGTGAGACATACCTGGATTTGACTAACTTAATAGTAACATGAGTAACATATACATTGAAACAGAGTATATCAGCTCACACCAATAATATAACTACATTGCCTTCTGATCAGATGTGCTAACCCTGCTTCTTCCTCTCCTCAAATTCTTTTTAGAAACATTTATCTCAAAATTGAGGTATTAACCAGATGCCAGCCCCACTTGAACTAAGAAGGAAAGAAGATGGAAGTTGCCTTAGGATAGCATTTCCCAAAATGAATTTCACAAAATTCTAGGCCCTCAAGATGTTCTTTTTAAAAAAATGAGTTTGTTGCAGGAAGGGAATTCTATGGACAAATAAGTTTGTAAAATATTGTATGCCGTATCTTCCTCTTAGATATTTGCATGTCTTAGTATACATTAGCATGTTAAGTAGTTTTAATAGCTCTAAACTACTAAAACTACTTAACATATCACCTGCTTATTTGATCTGAGAAACGTTTTTGATCTAATAACTCCTTAACTTTCTGTGGAACATACAATTTCAGAACTGTTTCTGTCCTGAAGGAACCTGTGGTACTGAAAGAAAAGGAAAAAACCAGTGGTAGTAGAGACCCAGACTTTTATCTTGTATCATAACCCACGTGGCACACCTTCACATGAGGGTGAATGGATGATGAATTTGAAAAAATAATTTAGAATTTAGAGAAAGAAATCTATTTCTCTCCTTGTAGTAGATTAAACTATTGGTTCCAATTCTTCTCTCCCACCCCCACCCAGTCATAGCATTATTCATCCACATCCCACCAGTCTCAGCCCTTGACATGGGGCTTGGCCATGTGACTTGCTTTGGCCAATGGGATGGGAGTGGACCTGAAATGATTGAGGCTTTAAATGTGCTTGTCCAGTTGTCTTACTCTCTTCTACTCCTGCCTTTTCCATGAGAAGATCATGTCTCAGATAGCTGCTGTTAAAAGCCCTAGTTAACCTAGAGTTAACTACCATCTTAGAGCCAAGCCTAGCTGAACATAGCCTAGATTGGCCAACCTTAGCCAACCTAAAGGTGTGTGGACAAAAAATAATTGCATATTGTTGTATGCCAGTGAGTTTAGGGGCTAGTTTGTTCTACGGTGTTTTCATAGCAATTGCCGAATTATATACTGCTCCACAGGAGTTTGCTCCTAAATAATTAATACTGCTATAAATGTCCATAACAGCTAAAAGAGAACACGGTAATGAAATCAAGTGATGTATCATAGGACGCTGAATTTGTGGATCATTGTTTTATTAATTCCCTTTATTCTTAAATTCTTGAAAATGATGTCCTATCAAAAGCATAAAATTTTTTGATATCTTACTTCTCTTAGTACGGTTATCCCAACAGTTTTAAAGAAAATATACCCTCCCAGACAGCTCAGCTTTCCCCACTTAAACAAAATGAAGTAATGAAAAACATTTAATTGACAGGAATATAAATTTTAAAAGAAATACGTCTGCAGTTTAATATATTAAAACCAAGGATTCCACAGAAACCCCAATTATTATCAAATGTCCTCAAAATATTAATTTTAGTTTTACTGCTATTCAGCAAAGGAGATGAAGAAGTACATCAAAAACTCTCCTGCCTAAGGAACTAGTCATTCTGACATGACAAACTTTGGCCCAGCAGGCACCTCACTGCTACCCGTGAGGCCTTCATCCCTGGACCCCAGGCAAAGACCCCGTGTTCTTGACAAGAACTGTCCTCTTTTTCTCCCCAGAGCACCTCCATTCTCTCTTCTTTTTCTCATTTTTGTGCATCATCTCTCATCCTTCTTCTCTCCATTTCTACACGTTCTAGATTCCTCTGCTTCTAGTCATCCCTCTTTCTATAAAATGGGTGATTGTAGGAATTAAGTGATTCTTGTATATAAAAGTGCCTTCCCTGGTTGCTCAACAAATATTGATTTATCTCTCTATTTTCCTGACTATCCTACCTATCCTACCAATTCCATAATGGTAGTCCAGCGAGCTACAGATACATACATACATACATACATACACAGATATCTATATCTCATTAGACTACTATATAATCTGTCTCACTGCATGTATGAATATGAAAGAAGTAGTCATAAATAAGAAACCAGCGTTAACGATAACTGTTGGGATTCACACCTGTCCTTCTAGGATTTGACTGTGACTCACATTAATGGCCAGCTGAGGAACACACTATCTAAGAAAAACAGGATCTAGGTGAGACAGCAGATCTGGATTTGAATCATAGCTTTAGAACTTACTGTCTGATAAGTTAGTACCCTCTCTTCAACCCAATCTGCTCACCTGAAAATTGGGAGTAATAATATTTAATAGGATACCATCTATAAAAGATAATATCTAATGGAATACTATATATGAAGAGCTTAGCAAAATGCCAAACACACAGCCAGCACTCAATAAATGCTAGCTATTATAATTATTGTACAAGAGCTGAGTTTGTAAGTCATAGTATATTTACTTTATAATATAAACACCTTGAAACAAGCACACTATTAACATTATCTTCATTTTAAAATCACTACCTTTATGAGCTGAAATGCAGAGACAAGAAAGAAGGAAGATTTATTGTATTAATTCATCTCACATCCACCATGTTTCTAATCTGCTTTACACATCAGATAGCTAGAGTTTAGGGGTATCCCTGAAAAAAAAAAACTGAAGATTAATGTGTATCATTTACATGCTTCAGAGCATAAGCAAATTACTGGCTGGTCAGATCAAGGTGAAACACAGTGGAATGCACTCACTATAGCCACGCCTCTATTTTAAGGCTATCTGTAAGGAAAAAAAAAAAAGATTGAAGCATAGCTATTTTAACAAATAGGAGTAGGAGTGATTAATTACTTTTTACTGTCATTCAACAGTGTGTCACCCAGGGAGCAACCTCATTTCTCCAATTCCGCTATAAATTTAACAGCGGTCACATCATGGCCTACTTGGCTGAAAAGCATTGCTCCTGAAACCCTGATGGTACTTTTAAGTCTGCTGATGTGTGAACATAATTCTCTGTGTCTCTTAGCTCCACATACCCTGTCTCTCCCAGGGAGTCACTTTAGTAGATCTATGTGGCACCATGTGGAAAGTTACAAGGGACGAGCTCTCTGATTCTTTCCTCTTTCATGTAACAAGATGAGATAAAATTTAAAACCAATGGGTGTTATTCTACGGTGTAGATATTCTTTCCACTCTGTTAAGGGAATATAAAAAGATATTTATTAAAATTGAAAACTATTAGGTATGGGACCATTGCAGTCTGAACATTTAGTTTGGTATATAAAAAGGGATTGTGAAGATCCCACTGAAAAATTTGCAGGATAGGATGGTGGTTAGCCATTGTGCCTAAAGCCCATCCCTCTATTTGCAGTAACCCACAGGAAGAAGTTTCTAAAAAGTAGGATCATCGCAAAGGCCTGCCAGACACCAGGCAGAATTTCCAAAAAACAAACCCTCAAGGAAGAGCAGATGATGAAAAGTAGATTATCACCTATATCTACTGCATGCCCAACTCAGAGACTCATGTTCAAGGACTCATTTCTGGGGCTCTAAGTGCTATTTCATCCCCTAATTCCAGTATTAGTACTCTCTTTTTGTATCTATGCATAAATGTTAATCCCTTCAACATTTAGGAAGTGGAAATGGACAAGAAATGGTTTATTTCACCTTGAGATATGAAGTTAATGGGAAGAAGAGGTGGTGAAAGAAAGAGCAGTGAACTCTGGAGGTTGAAATTTCTTTGGTTTTTGTTTTCTTATCCTTACAATTCTCCCAGCAAAGAAAGTTCTATAGGTAAGTTCTAACAGTGCCAAGGTGAGCTGCAAGGAGAACCAAGAAGAAGCTACCAACCCAGTCTCTAGTAAACATTTGGCGTGGACCAGGCTCCTGTGCAGTCAGACCTTAAGAAAGATTCTACATGGTGGGAAAAAAAAAAAAAAAAAAAGGAAGCATTAAACTCAGGTGGAATACTGAAGTCATGTTTTCCAAGAGAAAACCACTGGAAGTTTTCATCAGCAGTTCTACTGAATGTCCAACAGAGGTGTTAGGTACCAAGATTTAAAAAAAAAAAAAGAAAATTCAGGAACAGAATAATTTAGAACAAGGAGCCTGATGTGGAGGAAAGAGGACTTTCCATTAAAAAAAAGAAAAAAATCTTGGGGCTTCCCTGGTGACGCAGTGGTTGAGAGTCCGCCTGCCGATGCAGGGGACACGGGTTCGTGCCCCGGTCCGGGAAGATCCCCCATGCCGCATAGCGGCTGGGCCCGTGAGCCACGGCCGCTGAGCCTGCGCGTCCGGAGCCTGTGCTCCACAACGGGAGAGGCCACAACAGTGAGAGGCCCGCGTACCGCAAAAAAGAAAAAAAAAGAAGAAAAAATCAGTTGTAGCCCCTGTTAACTGGGAAAATCACTAGACTTCTCTTGGTATAAGATTTTTTTTTCTTTTTTAAAAAAATTATATAAGTTTCAGGAGGTTAACATTATAATTCAACATCTGTATACTACAAAGTGGTCACCAGCACAAGTCTATTTACCATCCATCACCATGCAGTTGACTTTCTTCACCCACAGGTTTTAATACCTGTCAAATGGGAAAATTTGTTTTATCTACTTTGTGGAGATACTAAAAAGCTAGATGTAATTATATACATGAAAATCTCTTAGAAATTTTAAAAATTCATGAGTAAAGGAGTCTTTAATATCTTTCCTGTTTTAGAGATTGTCCTCTGTAATTCTGATTTGATACTATCACTTATTGATTCTTCTTGCTTCCAGTTTAAAATTATGCTGCAATTTAATTTTTGATTTCTTTATAATTTATTTTCTTCAATTCCCTAATCTCACTGTTTCAAAATAACAAATGTATACTGCCTTTACAAATTATCTTTTCCATTTAGATTCAAGGGAATATCTTCAGAATTCAGTGCTAGAACAGGGAAAGAAATGCAGAACATGCCAAGACACCAGGCATCATGACTGATCTCATAGAAATTAACAAGAAAAAGAGTAAGAGCATAAAAGACAAATGGTAAAGGATCTGACAGATAATCCATAAATAATGAAATATAAATGACTAACAAATATGCAAAAAAAGGTCTAGTCTTACAAGCAACTAAGAAAAGCAGGTGGTAACATTTTAAAGAATAAGAAGAAGCCAACACTTTCTTAAAGAGTTACTGGCAAGAAAGATGGAAGTAAAAGCGAATTCTCTTCCTGAGTAAAGCACACAAGCACACAACACACTTCTATATAAAAAAAACTAAAATAAAAGCCCAGGACCAGGTGGCTTCACAGGTGAATTCTATCAAACATTTAGAGAAGAGCTAACACCTCTCCTTCGCAAACTCTTCTAAAATATAGCAGAGGGAGGAACACTCTCAAACTCATTCTATGAGGCCACCATCACACTGATAGCAATCAATACCAGACAAAGATGTCACAAAAAAAGAAAACTACAGGCCAGTATCACTGATGAACATAGATGCAAAAACCCTCAACAACATACTAGCAAACAGAATCCAACAGCACATGAAAAGGAACATACACTATGATCAAGTGGGGTTTATCCCAGGAATGCAAGGATTCTTCAATATATGCAAATCAATCAATGTGATACACCATATTAACAAACTGAAGAAGAAAAACCGTATGATCATCTCAATAGATGCAGAAAAAGCTTTCAATAAAATTCAACACCCATTTATGATAAAAACCCTCCAGAAAGTAGGCACAGAGGGAACTTATCTCAACATAATAAAGGCCATATATAACAAACCCACAGCCAACATTGTTCTCAAAGGTGAAACACTGAAACCATTTCCTCTAAGATCAGGAACAAGACAAGGTTGTCCACTCTTACCACTATTATTCAACATAGTATTGGAAGTTTTAGCCACAGCAACCAGAGAAGAAAAAGAAATAAAAGGAATCCAAATCGGAAAAGTAGAAGTAAAACTGTCACTGTTTGCAGATGACATGATACTCTACATAGAGAATCCTAAAGATGCTACCAGAAGACTATGAGAGCTTATCAATGAATTTGGTAAAGTAGCAAGATACAAAATTAATGCACAGAAATCTCTTGCATTCCTATACACTAATGATGAAAAATCTGAAAGAGAAATTAAGGAAACACTCCCAAAAAGATATTTTATTCTTTTTGTTGCACTTTTTGCAACAAAAAGAAAAAAATATCTAGGAATAAACCTACCTAAGGAGACAAAAGACCTGTATGCAGAAAACTATAAGACACTGATGAAAGAAATTAAAGATGATACAAACAGATGGAGAGCTATACCATGTCCTTGGATTGGAAGAATCAACACTGTGAAAATGACTATACTACCCAAAGCAATCTACAGATTCAATACAATCCCTATCAAACTACCACTGGCACTTTTCACAGAACTAGCACAAAAATTTTCACAGTTTGTATGGAAACACAAAAGACCCCAAATAGCCAAAGCAATCTTGCGAATGAAAAATGGAGCTGGAGGAATCAGGCTCCCAGACTTCAGACTATACTACAAAGCTACAGTAATCAAGACAGTATGGTACTGGCAGAAAAACAGAAATATAGATCAGTGGAACAGGATAGAAAGCACAGAGATAAACCCACACACATATGGTCACCTTATATTTGATAAAGGAGGCAAGAATATACAATGGAGAAAAGACAGCCTCTTCAATAAGTGCTGCTTGGAAAACTGGACAACTAAAAATAAAAGTATGAAATTAGAACACTTCCTAACACAATACACAAAAATAAACTCAAAATGGATTAAAGACCTAAATGTAAGGCCAGACACTATAAAACTCTTAGAGGAAAACATAGGCAGAACACTCTATGACATAAATCACAGCAAGATCCTTTTTGACCCAGCTCCTAGAGAAATGGAAATAAAAACAAAAATAAACAAATGGGACCTAATGAAACTTAAAAGCTTTGGCACAGCAAAGGAAACCATAAACAAGATGAAAAGACAACCCTCAAAATGGAAGAAAATATTTGCAAACCAAGCAACTGACAATGAATTAATGTCCATAATTTACAAGCAGCTCATACAGCTCAATATTGAAAAAACAAACAACCCAATCCAAAAATGGGTGGAAGATCTAAATAGACATTTCTTCAAAGAAATACACAGATTGCCAACAAACACATGAAAAGATGCTCAATATCACTAATCATCAGAGAAAAGCAAATCAAAACTACATTGAGGTATCACCTCACACCAGTCAGAATGGCCATCATGAAAAACTCTACAAACACTAAATGCTGGAGAGGGTGTGGAGAAAAGGGAACCCTCTTGCACTCAGATATGATTAATCTTCTCATCCCAAATCTCAGTTAAACATGGTAATAATTGTGCTAAAACAAAAGGAGGGGGATAAAAATGAAAGACCTTAACATGATTATTTTTTAATTAAACTTTACTTTGAGATAACTGTAGATTCTTATGCGGTTGTAGAAAATAATGCAGAGAGATCCCATTTACTCTTTATGCAGTTTTCTCCCACTGGTAAGCTCTTGCAAGACTAGTACCATCACCAAAATATTAAGATTCAGGCATTCCACCAATCTTAAAATTTCTCCAACTTTACTTGTACTCGTGTGTGTGTGTGTGTGTGTGTGTGTGTGTGTGTGTGTGCGTGTCTTTACTTCTGTGTATCTACCCACCAAAGTCAAAATACCTTACAGTTTACAGTTCTAACACTACAAGGATTCCTTCCTGTTGTCCTTTTATAACCACAACACCCATTCCATCCCTAACCCCACACAATCACTAATCTGTTCTCTATTCCTGTAATTTTGTCATGTAATCATACAGTATATAACCTTTAGGGATGGGGTTTTTTTCACTCAGCATAATTCCCTAGAGATTCACTTAAGTTGTTGCATTATCATTCACTCATTCCTTCTTATAGATGAACAATACTTTACAGTATAGCTGTACCACCATTTTTTTAATCATTCACCATTGAAGGACATCTAGATTGCTTCCAATTGGGGCTATTATGAATTAACTTGCTATAAACATTCACATATGGATTTCTGTGTGAACATAAGTCTTCATTTCTCTGGGATAAGTGCCTAACGTTGAGTTGTACAGTAGTTGCATGTTTAGTTTTTTAAGCACCCGCCATATTGTTTTCTCCACTGGCTGTACCATTTTACATTCCTGTCAGCAATGTGTGAGTGATCCAACTCCTCACCATTCTCAGATTTTGGTGTTGTCACTATTTTGTATTTTAACCATTCTAATAGGTATGTGGTGATACCTCACTGTAGTTTTAATTTACATTTCTCTGATGACTAATGATGTCAAACAATAAACATGTTGAACATCTTTTTATGAGCTGATTTGCCATCTGCATGTCCTCTTCAGTGAAAAATCTGTTCATGTCTTTGCCCACTTTCAAATTGGAGTCTTTATTTTTTCTTAACTGTTGAGTTTTGATTCCATTATGGTAGCGAATATACTCTGAATGATTTCAGTATTTTTCAATTTGTTGACGTTTACTTTATTGCCCGTGATATGCTCTATATCGGTGACTTTGCCATGGGTGCTTGAGAAAAATATGTATTCTGCTGTTGTTACGTGGAGTGTTTTACATATATGTCAATTACCGTTGGTTGACTGTGTTGCTCAGATCTTTATGATCTTTGCTGATTTTCTTTCTAGTATTTCTATCATTTGCTGAGAGTGGGATATTGAAATATCCAACTATAATTATAACATGAGTATATTTTAATACGTTTTAGATTTTAATTGAAAACATAAAAAGAAGCACAGCATATGAAAAAGAAATGTAAAGATTATATACGATACATAATTTATTATAAAAACATGAAAAGGATGTTAGGAATATGAAAAAATTAATGGCAATTATACATGGTGATAGGGTTATGGGTAACTTACTCTCCATCTTTAGACTTCTTTGTAATTTCCAAAGCAATATAAAAACCTTAAAAATTTCTGATTGGATGAATGATATACACTCTTATTTGTAGCTAATTGATAACTCAAATAATGCCACATTTTTCAAGATTTATTGTTCTCTCCTAGACCTTCAGGGATCACTCAAAATTATGTCCCAGGAATATGGTGGGCAAACACTCACCATACAGTATTCTAATAAGGGAGAATCTATTAGCAATATCAATCTTACTAATGATGATACTAATTAAAGAAAAATGTGTGGCTGTATTTTTAAGAATGGAACCATAATATAATATTTAATCTTGGTTATTTCTGCTATTATTGGGCTTTATATTATTTTTATCTGTGTTTTTAAACAAAACTTGAAATTCCTTTTTGCCACAATTTCTGAAAATAGGTTTGATATTTATTTCTTAAAAGAACTTTGCGATACCTTAGAAAAAGGTTTTGTAACTCTGAAGTATTGCCATCCTGTTTTCAGAAAACTATCAAATATATTTTGTAAAATACGTATTTTTTTAATAAAATTTGAGCTGTGATTCTAATTTACTACTGAAATTTCATTTTAATCTACCTTCTCATGAAAACAACAATACACATAAGAGTCTTCACTGCATTTTCCCTTAAATATTATGCTTTTAACTTGTCCATGCTTCATTCAAAAGTATTTTAGGCTTCTTTTCAAAACAAAAACTAACACATAATTTTTGTTTCCTAATTCAGTCTTCTCACTGATATACTATATCAGGTAGTTTAAAAGTTTTTATTGCCTTATCTCCATGAGTTATTTCACCAAAAAGGTAAAGTGTATAGGTTTAGACAAATATAATTTGAACTAAGTCACCCTTCCTACATTCAAACAAATACATCTCACATTAAAGTTCTTCATCTTCTAGAAAATTAACTTCGCAGTCCCTACAAATGTCTGCATGAAAATTTGAAAATTCAGCAAAATATCTGTAATGTTCTTTATAATCCTGACACCAGTACTTTGTCTATATTTACTATAATTCTACCTTTAACTTCAACATATTTACAACAATTTGCAAAGCTTATTTCAAAGATGCCCCACTTTGGCAAATAAATAAAGCAACCTTTGATAAAATCAGAAAGTACTCTATCTTAGAGTACTTGACTGATAAACCAAGATCACCACAAATATACATAAGCCTACCCAGCAGGCTGCCTGTTCTCCCATTTTAATGTGAACTGAAAAATTATCCCTGTCTCTCCTTGCTGTCTTATAGTTTGGCTTCATAAAGTATACTCTTTAGTGTGTTAAGATTGATCATTTTATTCCTTTTCTGGCCTTGAATCTCACAAAAGTAGAGAATATTGAAGACATTAGGTCAGGCATTTATTCTTCACTTTATCTCAATGTTCATAGGCGAAGTCTTTAATATTATTAAATCTGAAGGTCAGCTTCCTCTTACCATGTAGGATCTGAGTGTCCTTGTAGATGCTACTCCCTGAATGGCCCACATATTCATCCCACAAAAAGCGTGCCTGAGAAAGGAAACATGCCTGCTCCACCACAACAGAGAGGGACACAGCGGAGGAAGGGGCAAAGGACACATACACTGTGGGGCTTGTTTGTTTCTCTTTTGTTTCTTTAAGATGTTATGTGAAAAATCCATGAGATGTGAGCATTTAAGACTTGAAAAAAAAATGCTGATTTAATTTAGAGGATAAAATTAATCAAGAGGTTTTAGAATTTTAATATGATGATATGCTGGCAAATAAAACTACATAATTTCTACTCATTTTGTTTTCTACTGATTTGGGCTTTATAAAGAGCTATGTCATCCAAAAACCTTTTTATTTTCCCCCTGAAAAACTGTTGCTTTAGGTATCTCTGGGTCCTACAGGATCAGGTTGGCCCTACAGATCAGAGGAGAGGTGTGGTCTCAAGCTGTCATGTTCAAACTATAACATTTTCTCTTAAATGATATTTTATTCCAACTATATTGACATTCGTGAGGTCAGACTCTCGGGAATAGTTACCAAATCAGTGTTAAATGCTTTGTCTCTTTTATTATCAATTTTATCAGGTAATCTTTATAAAGCAACCAGACAACATTGACTGAGGTCATTTACTTTGTATCTTCCACAAGAGTCTTTGCTTTTTTTCCCTCCAAATAATTGAGAACTGTACTCTGAGGACCCTTATAAGAACATAAATAGAATTTGACTCTTTTCTAAAGGATAATTTGAGGGGAAAAACTTTTACATTTGATTGTGTGCATATAGTTGTTCAGGAAAAGGAATAATAGATTACATATCTAAAGAGCTCTTATAATTAGTAAGAAAAAGATTATGGAAATAGGCAAGGAATAGAAAACAGGAATTTACATGGAATTAAAAATAGCCAAAATTTATTTAAAAGACCTATCTAATGCAAATTAAAATGTAAGGGCAGTAATTTTTGTCTGACAATTACTAGTAATTACTCAATAACTATATATTGACTGAATGTATGTATTATAGTAACAAATTTCTCCCATCAAATTGGAAAAGACTTTTAAAAATGATATGAATTCTCAGACTTGACAGGATACCCAGGCAAAAGATAGTAGCACCAGGTAACTACCAATTCAAACTAGGGGTGTTTAACATCTAGATTCACCTTCAGCTCGTAGTTGTTGGATAAAATTAAGAAGAGAAATACATTTTCGAACAGAATATAGTCATTCTCAACCCATTTGCACTTTAAAAAATAACTGACAACAATGTTAATGTAAATGAGGTTGCAAGGCAACCTCAACTTACTCTATAAAAGAAAGATTAGGGGACTTCCCTGGTGGCATAGTGGTTAAGAATCCACCTGCCAGTACAGGGGACACAGGTTCGAGCCCTGGTCAGGTAAGATCCCACATGCCGCGGAGCTACCAAGCCCATGCGCAACAGCTACTGAGCCTGCGCTCTAGAGCCCGCGAGCCACAACAGCTGACTGAGCTCGCGTACTACAACTACCGAAGCCCGCGCGCCTAGAGCCCGTGCTCTGCAACAAGAGAAGCCACCACAATGAGAAGCCCAAGCGCCACAACCAGAGAAAGCCCGTGCGCAGCAACAAAGACCCAACGCAGCCAAAAAAATTTAAAAACAGAAAAATTAGTTTAAATAATATCATTTAAATGCAAAGGATTTAGAATACAAGAAATTTTACACTAAGGTATATATAAATAGGTATTAACTCCAAATATTACTATCCCTGGTAAGAAAAGCATAGAGGATACAGAAAAGAGCAAAGAAGCAGATAATCGGAATAAGGTCACTAAACAGAGGTGGAGTTTCTCCTCCCCCATCAGCCTTGATTCTAAGACACAGTAGAAAACTCTGAGGGGAAAAAAAAAAGTGCCGATCTATCCTTGTCATATTATTGACACTTCTTAATGTTTGGGCTTCTCCTCCCAAAATTAATTATTTTCTTCTTCTACAGTTTATCTGTGGTGCCCAGAAACCACTGACTTCCTGGAATTTTTATTAAGAATTCCACATTCCTGCCATGTTTTTCAGATACTGTGGCCTCCGCCAATAAATTCTAATAAATTTTCACTTCTTTTCTTTCAATAACATCCTAGCGAATATGATTCAGACTCAAATTAATCACCGATCATGTTAATGGCTCCTAGGAGTTTACTTCCGATACCCCTTATTATATTAAATCAACTTGATAGTGTGCTAGATCATTGCTCAGCTGGGTTTTCATAAAAGCATTGGTATTTAATATGATTTATATCTGGTTTTCTGCTAATATCTCTGCTTATTGTGTGCTCTATTTTTAAAACAGACATTCTTAGCTAATGGCACCCGTTTAAAATATATCATACTTTAAAAATATTTTACAGGAAGCATTTTACAGTAAAATACGTTACTTATATTACAGTCACTTAATAGTGAACAGGAACAATTTATTTAATTTACAATCAAAATGTTAATATTTGACTTGTAGTTTGGAAAAAGTACATGTACATATATATGTTTTGCTTGTTTAAAAGATCAATTATATGTCAAGATTATTAGAAAATTTAAAGCACTGTATTTTTTTTAAAGCTTTGCAGCAAAGGGGCAGCTCTGGGAAAACCATTTGAAGCATCTGCTGAAGATGTAGCAAGTGTGGCAAGTTTCATTGAGACAAAGCTTGTTACATGCTATCTACGGATGAGGAAACCTGACCTTGCCCTGAATCATGCGCACAGGTAAAATGAAGTATTAATAACTACAAGTAAGTACTATCCATGCAAGCAGAGGGTATTATGTGAGCCTGTATGATTAACTTAGATTCCATTTAAATTTAAAGACAAAACAAAAAACATTTCTTTACTACTCCATTTATGTTAAACGAGGCAATCATAGAGATCACAAAGGGCATCTCAAAACCTAATGGAAGAAAGAGAGCCATAAATAATTATCCATAAAGCCAGACAAAATAAAAAGGCAGATACCTGTAGTAGCAAATTACAGCAGGAAGAAAGGAGGGTACGAATAAGGTTAAGTAAGGAAAGAGAAAGATCAGAAGGATTTCCAAAACTGCCCAAAATACAGAGAATGGTAGAAGGAAATTCCAACTGTGAAACATGAGCAAAGACTCGAAAGCTTATCGCTTATTTGGAGATACCATAGCTGAGTCGAAGGATGCTATGCAGGGGTGAATGTGACGGCTGTCCAAAGGTGTAAAACACTTTTTAATCTATGTCCTTAAAGATTTCTTTTATATGTTTCTATCCCTCTTCAGAACTCTGTTTTAGCTTGTGGCTTCCTAGAATCCTCAGCCCTATCTTTTTTTTCTATAAAAATGTCCTGTTTCCTAAAGGTCTTGCTCTTATCATGGGTAATATTCAGTTTAATCTATGGCAAAGATAAAGTGATTATGTTATGTCTTTCAAATAACTCTTTTCTTAGAATTATGAAGCCTCTACCCCTCTCTGCCTGGCTTAGAGTGATTGACCTAAATATTTAGTCTTGTTCATTTTCTGATCTCACACATCCTGGACTTCTTTTGGATACAAATGATAAAACTAATATCAACATGAAAACATAATGCCTGCCCTGTTAATAACCACGAGGAAACACAATTATCAATTATATTAATACTCATTATGTCAGCAGGAGATCTGCCAACATGCTAAAAATCATTTACAACTCTACATCCACAATGATGTAAGAGTTCCGCCAAAGATTCTTCATGGCTCTAAGGAGACCTCAAGCTTGTAGGCTTAAGCTTGACATCAAGGACAACAAAACCACTTTTAAATTCATAAGATAACCTGCTTGAAAGAAATTTTCTTGCTTTAAGTAAACTGCAGAACCTAAACACAGATTCTCTTTGACACCAAAGAAAATTAGACTCTAGTTTCTGGAAACACCTTATGCAACCATCATTTTCAAACCCAATATCAGGACATATGGTTATGTCAAAGAATTTCATTCCATTTCCCTTTGAAAGGAAAAAGCCACTTGGGTGACTTGTGAGCTCAATGGAAAAAATTATTCAAAATTGGGAATAGCCCAGAAAATCTATAGGCATACATAAACAACACTGAATTGAGATGCACTTGAAAGTAATTATTTATCACCTTCTCCACGGTTTTCACTACACATAAGAAGTGCCACCAAAATGGCCTGCATATTAAGGCCTCATTAATATCTCCTGCGGGCGCAAGCTGCAGCTAATTAATATCTCCTGGATATTAGAATGGTTTGATGGATTTTCAAATCATTTTTAATAATAAAAGGATTCAAAATGGTATGGTCATGTCAATATTTAATTCAGTGTTATAAAAATAAGTAACAAACATTAATCAAAATTGTACTATAAGAAACAAGGATGCAAGGATTAGTTTCAATAGATTCACTATTTAGGCTTAGAAACTTTTATTTTAAAACTAAGCATGCTCTTTCGAGACCTTGAAAATTACTGAAGGGAGGATATATAATGATGAATAGTAAACTAATCTTCCCCATTATGCTAGGATTAACTTTTGTATCCTTTTTATTCTATTGTAAAATAACTTTTGCTTCTTCTAAGTTGAACATTAAGAAATGGAAATCAATAGAGGTTAAACAGTCAATTCATACAATTAATAATGCACCAACTGAAATAAATCATTTTGCTACCCAGCAAAATGTCATATTGCAGAACTGCAGAAGACAGTGCATATGATTCTAATATTTAAATGTTTTTAAAGAGCTCAGATTTTAAAGTAGAGCCTGAAACATAAATATATTTCTCAAAATAAATAAATTAATCAGGATACTCAGTCTATAAATAGCCTACAACCATTATACATTATATATTCAGTTATACACTGAATGCAGAATCTTGCTTTTGTATTATTACCACATTGTGATGGTTGATACTAATCACGGAGCAAAATTAAAATATTCCCTTTTTGCATTTATTTGCATTTGCTGAAGCATCCTTTCTTTAATTTTATGTAAATGTGAGGTCTACTGCATATCTTTAGGAGATTTGTTAACACAAAAATTAGTTTGAAAACCATCACATAGTTTTGCTTCTGATAAAAAGTAACTGCATGTTGTTCTGTCATGTAGAAGACTACAAGAACCATAACTTTATGGTTTTAGGTTCAACAAAGATACATTTTGAAATTAATTAGCCAAGTGTTGACATTTAAAATATGATAATAAGTAATACAAAGGCTTTAGAAACAACTGTTAACAAGTTTTTCTTTTTTTAAATAACATATCCGAAGTGGCAAATATGGGTATCATTTTTTTTTTTTTTTACTTCAACCAAAAGTGATGCCTAGACTCATCAGTCAAACATATCAACTCTGTGCTCACTTCATCAAACTAGTATCATTGTTTATCAGAGGTGTCTTGAACATTCCTAAGGCTGATTTCTAATTACTGCTATCTTATCAAGAATAGAAATCCTACTATAACTCTTTTCCTATCATACAATTATATGTTTATTTGTATAATTGTAAAGATTCTAATGATGCATATCAACTTTTTTGCATATTTCCCACCTTTACATTGCTGTTGTTTGCTTGTTTTTGCTGCAGAATTTTGATGCCACAAGGTGGCAGGCAAGATGAAGTCTAAAATAGCAAATATGTGGAAATGAGCCTCTTTTCAAAATTGTAATGGTGTCATCTACATTCACTCATTCATTCAACAAATATTTATTGAATGCTCACCAAGAGCTTGTGCTAGGCAGTGGGGGTGGTAGTTGTAAACAGGAAATATGTGGTGTTTATGCATATTAGAAGAGGTAGCAAAGTTTAAAAAACAAATACTAATAAATATGAGAAAAAAGAGTGTGTGATAAATGCAACGAAGGTAATAACATAATTTCAAGTTGCAGAGGCAGCATTGTATGTTAAATCAGAGCATGGAGTCTGAATCTGACTGCTCAGGTTTTCATTCTGACTCCCCCACTCACCAGTTAGCCTGAGTTTAATTCTCTTATAATTGTGTTATAATAATACTACCTATTTCACAAATACTATATCACAAGGTTTTGTGAAAATTAAACATAAACCCATAGATTCTCTACTCCACCCATGATAGAGTTACTGGTACTGGGCCTGCCTTCCTGCTATAAGTAAGTATAAAACTGGACAAAATATATGAGACAACTCTGTTTAGGCACTGGAAAATGGTCATAGCAGGACTTTGATCCTTGAGAGAAGGACAGTATACATGGTGAGCCCCACAATTTTCTTAGCTTTTTGCTGGGGTTGTTTTCCTGCCCTTACTCAGGGAGTTGGAGATCACATTAAACGTTAAACTGAAATCTCAATGGGCTGAGGAGGCAGAGATTAGAATACAAGACTGCCAAAAAAGCTGTAATTTACAGGGCAGGTGACCAAAGGAGAAATAGCTTTGTGAATAGGTTGGAGTTAGAAGACTGCATGAGGATTTGCTGCAGGTTCTTGGCCAATATAAGAAGTGAGACGTCAGGTAGCAGAGACTGCCTGCTATGGGACTAAGTGCTAAGTGAAAATACCAGAGGACCTGCAGTGATGGGAGATACTGAAATACCAGTGTGAAGAGACCTCACTGAGTACCTAAGGCATTCAGCTCAAACCCCAGAAAGACCCATGCTTTAAGAGTTAGTACCATGACCTCCAGAATGGATCACTCCTTAGGATTAAACTCAAAGGCAAAACAGACCTGCCTTAATAGAGACTAAAACCATGCATGACAAGAACAAGAGTATTTTTCATTTAATTGCCTGATAGGAAAAATATTCAACAACTTTGCAGGGATGATGTCATAATCTCAATTCCTTACAAAGTTTCATCCAAAATGTCTAGCATAAAATAAAAATTTCTGTACATTCAAAGAAATAGGGAGATGAGACTCATATTTAAGAAAATAAATAGTCCGTACAATCAGACCCCAAGATGACCCAGATGTTAGAATTGGTAGAAAAAGATTTTAAAGAAGTTACAAAAAATAGATCCAAGGATCTTCAGGCAAAGATGATCATAATAAGTGAAGAGATGAGAATCTCAACAGAAAAACAGAAACTATAGAAAAAAACCAAATGGAGATTTTAGCATGGATTAATGAAATATCTAAAATAAAAATGTACTGATTGACCTTGACATCAGATTGAAGACTTAGTACTAAAGAAAGGATTAGTGAACATGAAGACAAATCAGTAGAAATTACCCCATATGAACACAGAGGAAAAAAAGATATTTTAAAAAATTAACCAATGCTTCAGTGACCTATCTATCCTTAGAGACAGTAACAAGCAATCTAGCATACATGTAACTGTCCCAAAGGGAAAAGAAAGAAAGAAAAGGGCATAAAAGTAATCAGTAGAAGTTTTCCAAATTTGTTTTTAAAAAAAGTAAAATCTAGTTAGCCCCAACTAAAATAAATACAAAGAGAACCACATCTAGAAACAGCATAAGCAAACTTTTGAAAACTCAAGACAGAGAGAAAATATTAAAGGCAGATAAAAGAAAACAATATGTTACACACAGGGACAATGATACAAATAACAGGTGACTTTTAATCAGAAATAATGGAGACCAAAATACAATGGAACAGGAAGTTTAAAGTGCTGAAAGAAAAATGATGTCAAACAAGAATTCAACAACAACAACAAAATTCTTCAAAAGGAGAGTGAGATATAAATACATTTTTAA